>NC_133500.1:3383651-3436756 GCF_025370935.1 Choristoneura fumiferana
AGGGCTCAAACTGCGGTTTGGACATGATGAGGTAACAAAGTAGCAAACAAGCAAACAGACAAACAGATTTGCAAACTATTGCATTTAATCATAACGTTAGTAGGATGAGTATTCAAGTGTTTTATGTCACAATGTAGTACAAAATGTACTGTGACTTAGTTTTAGTGCTAGTTTTAGTGTTATTACTGTTAGGTGGTACTTATAGAGCCAATATAAATCTCTCTTTATTTCTTTCTTTCTTTCTAAATGTAACGGTTATAAATATAATAAAAAATTATATTCGCCGAGAGTTAAAAATAAGTACCTACGTTAACGTCTCTGAACAACAAATGTCTCGTCATCTTCATCATCATCATCATCATCCCAGCCTATATACGTCCCACTGCTGGGCACAGGCCTCCTCTCAGATCAAGAGGGCTGGGCCATAGTTCCCACGCGGGCCCAGTGCGGATTTGGGAACTTCGCACGCACACCATTGAACCGCGTCGCAGGTTTGTGCAGGTTTCCTCACGAGTTTTCCTTCACCGCAAAGCTCGTGGTAAATTTCAAATGTAATTCCGCACATGAATTTCGAAAAATCAGAGGTGCGAGCCGGTTCGAACCCCGCTCATCTGCATTGAAAGGCGATAGGTCAAACCACTAGGCCACCCGGCTTATAATGTCTCGTAATCATACAATTTTCACCAACCAAGTTTTAGCTTTAATAGGGGGGGGGGGGGGGGGGGGTTACTTATAAATACACTAAAGTTCGAATTAAACGAGAACACCACCCCCACTTCACGTCTACAGGAGGTACCCTAAAAACTAGCTAAAAACTACATTTTACTAGTCACATCCATTTTGTCAGCATAATTTTTTGCTATTTTAACAAATGAAGGTTCAATATTATAGATATAAAGGGCTATCTATAATATATAGATGCTCAGATATGTGACAAAAGGTTCAGGCTCAGCATGTGCGGTGTGGTGTTATAAGGGATCTGTGTTTGCCTACGCAACCCTAAAATTACAGTCTATTGTAACTCTCGACAGGGTTATATCGCCAACGATGCCTCGTGCAAAGTCGAAACACGTGTTGTTGAGTGCTAAGTGGAAACCCGGTAAAGGGCCGCAATTTTGTTAATCATTTGTGTTGTGTAACAAAATTTTGGCTAAATGATCGTTACGTATATTTTTACACGTGTAACTCCTTATATAGTCCTCAATAAGCCTTACTAATCTTGTATAGTACCAGTAAGTTCCACTATTTTTAACCCCCAACGCAAAGAGAGGGTATTTTAAGTTTGACCGCTACATGTGTCTGTCTGTGGCACCGTAGCTCTTGAACGGGTGAACCGATTTCAATGCGGTTTTATTTACTTGAAAGGGGCAGGTTTTCTGCCGTTTTTGAGATATTGAACTTTGTAGTGGCAATGTCGTCCTACTTTTTGTTGATTAGGTTAGTTGACTCTTAAGCGCTCGGTCGTTTTATGCGATAAACACTGCGTTAAACACAATGCGTTTGACGCACATCAATTTGCAACAGATAGTTTAATTACCAGACTAAGGGGCTGTTTCATCATCCATTGATTAGTGTTAACTGACGGTTAAATGTGATGCCGTCTCCGTCTATTCGAACAAAAACAAATAGACACGGCATCACATTTAACCGTCATGCAGTTAACACTAATCAATGGATGGTGAAACAGCCTCTAAATATGAAATTGAATTATCAAATTAGAAATTATTCATTGTTTTCATTGCATAATCCATATTTACGAGTATGTCTATTTCACATTTTCGACTGCTCAAAAGTTAATTGGAAGGGATGGTTCTTTAAAGATAAAACCGTCTATTGTTAAACTCTACTTTTAATCTTTTGAACATGTTGTGTATCGATATATCGATATTGAATATCGGAAGCCGATAAGTGAGAAGTCACTACGAGAAATCAAAAATGCCGCAAAAATTCCGATCTCTGTAAATTATACTCAGCTTGTTCTTCAAACTTTGTCTAGGTACGAGTTTTGATTTGCGGCTTTTTCAACGTTGTAATTGAAAGTTCTGCTAGAAAATCCTTAGTCAATCAATAGACTTTTAACAAGCAACAAATTTAATGAATGAACTATAAGAATTTCCTTGCTCACCCGGGACCTTATGATACCTAGCTAAGTTTACGCAAAATGTGCGTGTTCATCCGCCATTCCTCCACCTCCACACTACACTGACGCGTTTCGAAATCAACCAGAGCTCATCTTCAGAGCAACACAACCGTACACCATGCTACCAGATGCTAGACCATGATGATGATGATGATGATGATGATGGTGGTGGTTATGGTAGCATGGTGTACGTACGGTTGCGTTGCTCTGAAGATGAGCTCTGGTTGAGTTCGAAACGTGTCAGTGTAGTGTGGCCACAGATGAGTGACAGATGAGTTTGTGTGATTTGTGTGTGTTCTTACAGTGTTACAGTGTGGAGGTGGAGGAACTGCATGAACACGTAATATATCTTGCATAAACTTAACTGTCATAAGGTCGCGGGTGAGCAAAGAAATTATTTTTAACCCCCGACGCAAAAAGAGGGGTGTTATACATAAGTTTGACCGCTATGTGTGTCTGTGTGTCTGTCTGTGGCACCGAAACTCTTAAACGGGTGAACCGATTTCGATGCGGTTCTTTCATTTGAAAGCAGGTTTTCCAGCGATGGTGGTGGAGATATTGAACTTTAAAGTGACAATGTTGGGGGTTTTCCAACTTTTAACCCCCGACGCAAAAAGATGAGTGTTATAATTGGTTATTTGCGCCGTGGGTTACAAACTCGTGGAACTAGGAACCCTAATAAAAAAATCTAATAAAATCCAATAAAATCCCGTATCCCTGTAAGTGAAGAAATATAGACGCTGGCACCGGGTCTCGCGCAGATTTCCAGGGAAGATGATTCACTTGGGCATTTATTATAATGCCGAAGTGCAAAAGGCCGAATTTCACAAGGAAAGACGGAAGACCGAATATGAAAACGTCGAATGTTTATATGACCGAATGTTTAAAATACTTACCAAAAATACGTTGAACGATAGCTCGAAAACTGCAAACCCTAAGATTAATGTACCTAAACTCGAAAAGCCGAAAAATTACAACATACTAGGTAGGAAATAGGAGCTCCGCAAAGTAATTGAAGTAATATTAACCTAACCTAACTTATTTCTTTGGATTTTCATTATATGTTAAAGTAACCAACTGACAAACAAACTGTTTTGTGGTTTGGCGAAGGGTAGGTATTTATTTTAATGTATAATGATACCTAAATAAATAATGAAATAAAAAAGCAATTGTAATAAAATTAATTTAGGTTTCATATCATAATTGGTCTTCGCTTTTCGGAATTTTGTACTTTCGGTGTTCTAAATCAAACTCAATCTCAACGCATAATAATAAGAGTATAATGTTAACTGGCTTAATCCACTTAAATACAAGTCCTACTTATACTTAAGAGGCCGTCACCAGACCAATGACTCCTTGAGTGGACGGTACTCATGGGCGGTGATCATTTCCCATCAGATGACCAGCTTGCTCAGCAACCGAGCCCCTCTCAAAAAAAGGATAAAAAAAAGAAGTTTTTATATGGCATTGAATCCTCTGTATTAAACAAGCTGTAGTCGCTTTTATGAAGGGTTCCCAACAAATTACTCTCCTCTTACTTTACGGTTCGCAATTTGTCTTGTCTCTGAGACGGACGGACTAACAGATTTTAGTATAAATGACACAAAGCCCTGTAAAGGTAGGACAGAATTTAATTTAGCAGCAATCAGGGATGCTACTACGAAATTCGAAAATCGGAGTTCGTATCGTACCGTCCCTCTCACTGTCGTGTTAAATTATATAAGTGTCAGTGGGACGGCAAGATATGAATTTCAAATTTTGCACTCAGACTATAGGGCCAGTACGGATTGTAGCAAAGTACTTCCTAGTATTACAAAATTAAATTTGCTTCGGGTTGCTGTAAAATGTGTTTGGTTTTTTGTGGCAATGGATGGCTCTTTATAGGAAACGGGGAGAAGTATTATTATTTACGAAACAAAGAAAGAAAACGTTTATTCGTGACAACATGGGAAAAAGATAAAATAATAATGTACAAGTCACGAAATGATCCCAAATCAGCCAACTGCCAGTCTTGCGAACGGCGTTGCTCTTGATTTGGGATCATCTGGTCATAAAAATTAAAAAAAAAACTGACTAACGTCAGATTAAAAAACACACACACACTACCTAATTATTATTATATGGATTACCCGTATAAGCATATTCGAAGTCAAAGTCAAAATAATCTCTATCAAAAAACACTTAGATTGCCAAAAAAATCTAACAGTTCGGAAAAATCTCCATTTTTTAAGAAATGGTTTTTTTTAGAAAGAAAATCTTGATTGACTTTTGGACTCATCAACTCCCAGCCGAAATCGATAGATGAAAAAGTTGAAATTTTGAATAAATGATTAGTTTATTTTTCGAAAAGATGGAATAGATTTGCAACGATGACGAAGCCGCAGGCGTGAGATGGTATTTTCACTCCCAAATCAATAATTGGTCAACTCAAAATAATACAGCATTTTAATTTAGACGTTCCAGAAGTTGAATTACCTAAGTTTAAGATTCGCTGTTGATCTAGGAGTGTATTATTAATTGAGCGAGCGAGCGCGGAGTCCGAGTGAAGGGGACCTTTTCATATTGGGTAAAAATGCTGTTGTATGTCTGTCCAGTGAATATCCGGCTGATTCCGGGCTGTATTCGTGAATTGACTCTTGTAATTTCAAACGCGTTCGAACCGTTCAATAACGGTTTATCTGTCGATTAAATTTTTGTAAATGTTTCAATTTGGCGGAAAATGTTTTGAAATGGATTCCCGAGGGATACAGCAGGGCTGCTACGAAACTCGAAACTCGAAGTTCGTGTCGTGCAATCCCTCTGACACTTATACTGTTTAATACGAGAGCGAGAGGGACGGTACGAACTTCGAGTTTCGTAGTAGCCCGGCAGCTTACAATGCCGTTTGACGATCGAATAGCCTAGAGGTTAGAGAACCTTGACTACAAAGCTTAAATCCCGGGTTCAAGCCTCGGTCAGGGTAGATAATTATCGATGAATTACTTTTTGTTAAAAACTACACACACAAACATCATGCCTGTATTCCCAAATGGAATAGGCAGAGCACACGAAACGTTACCACTTCGGAGCCACTTTTAGCAATTTTAGGTTTTACGTTTGACAACAACGGTACAATAGTGACAGGTTGCTAGCCTGTCGTCTACGGTATACCTTAACCTATATCCTCAGTCGCCTCTTACGACATCCACGGAAGAAATGGAGAGGTGTAATTCTAATCCGACACCGCACATTTTTTTACTGACTGTAGTTCTTGTTTACCGCAGGTATATGCACGTGCAAAATAAGTATGGACTTTCTGTGGCCCTCGCCATATGTAAATGTGTATACTTATGCAAATATGACGTCTAATCGATAATTCAAGACGTCCAATCTTCCTGTTTTTAAGCAATTTAAAAAATGCTTCCCCAATCCACAACTCTGTTCGTCAAACAAGTATTTGAATAAATAAATAAAAATACTTGTAAGTACATTATATTCCCTGTTCTACGAAACATTTTCAATGGAATACGTTAATTTTATTCTTACAAGTATTTCGGTGACTGAGCACTTTTACAATTGTTTACGATGGGTTTGACGGATAAGACATGTTTACGAGTGTTGATCGACGTCGATTACGCTTGACGGGGAAGCGATAAACAGTCAAAACGGTACTATGATTGTCTGTCAAAGACTTCTGCTGAAGCTCGTGAATGCTAATGTGATTCATGATTAAATAAATATGCACTTTAGAGCAGGGCAAAAACGTGATTAATCGTTTAAAATCTACTCTTTTAACGATTTCAAATTAAAACATTTTTAAGACAAGATTTTTTGGTGATCGTACCTTTTATTCACTGAACTTGCATTATCATCTCACTTTTACAATATGTATATGCTTTTACGGCAAAAAATCTGGCCCTCAGATGTATGCAGAATCGGTTATTTTGTATGAAGGGTGGGCCAAATTGTTTGCCGCTGAGTATATATCAAATTTCAAGGCGATCAGACCACTAGAAGCGGGTCAAAATGTATGTATGTATGTATGTAAACTCTTCATTGTACAAAAGAAAAGACACAAAATACAATTGACAAACTTTGGGATACTTGTAAAAAGGCGGACTTATCCCTTTAAGGGATCTCTACCAGTCAATTTACTTGCAAGATTTGACCCAAAAACAAATATTGCAGGTTAAATAAAGTCTTGTAATTTTTTATTTGCCTACTTTTATTGTTTGTTGTTGTAGCGTCAGTAAAATACACATTTGGTCAAAGACTTTAATTCATAATGTCATGAGCTACCATGGAACCATTTCACAGTAAACGTCATAGTGACTTCGAATTAATTAACAAGGAAAATCGTAAGGACTTTTCCTTTGAAAAGGTTCCAATGGCTCATGAATTAAAGTCTTTGACCGTACCTTCGTAATTATTTCAGCTCTCTAATAAAGTTTCTTTGAGATACCTACAGCCTTGTGATACTCGTAAGCAGACAAACAGATGGACATTGACTTTTAATAGGATCCCGCGTGTAACTTCAGTTACAGTCGGTGCCCTAACATAAGTATCCACTTATCTATGCAACTAGTATGAAAAAGTGGATACATAAGTTAGGGAACCGACCGTACCTAAACCGGAGGGAGTACGATACGGCAATTGGCAATTAATATAACGCTCAAATCTTACATAATAACATTATTTGTAACTCCATACAACGTTCTATCCGTAAGGTACTACCTGTCAAAATTTTAATGAATCAAAAAGTTCTACATCAAATTAAAACTTTCTCTTTTATTCGTTCTTAATTCTGTTCCGAGCCAAACTTTGAGAAGTTTTTTTTTTTTATAATTTTCATAATTTATTTTTTCTTTTAACTCAGTAAGGGCCTACTTGAATTTAAAAATGATGCAGTGACAAACAATATTACTTCGAAAAAAAAACATAGGTACTAATTCATTGCAATATAAAAAATAGCTACCTATAGAAATTAGAATACGCGTTTTAAAAAAGGTATACTCGTAGGAAGCTATAAAATACGTTTTAAAAGTAGCTATAGTTGTTATGTAATATTTGATTGACAAAAAAAATACGCGTCCAATGTTTTCTAATAATGTGACTAACGGACTCAATAATGTGACTAACGGACTCAATAATGTGACTAACGGACTCAATAATATGACTAACGGACTCAATAATGTGACTAACGAACTCAATAATAATGTAGAATAATATATATTTTTTTACCCACGAATCTACCCAATTATTTTTCCAAGCTGGCAATTCATATGGCACACACCGACCCTTCATGTTGCTAATAATATATTACGAGCTTTTACGTTGTCTTGTGTCCTTTCGTATGTTGCAAGTCATGAACGAAACGAATATTCAATTACCAATACAATGTGTAATCATGGATGGTCAGTGCCCTCTAGTTGAAAAAATGTGTGGTGGGTTTTAAGCAAACGGTTAGGTTAGTGGTTTTTAGGGTTCCGTACCCAAAGGGTAAAAACGGAAACGCTGTTACTAACGTTTTACTAACGTTTCCGAAATCTCCGAAATATATATAAAATTGCTCGTTTAAAGGTATTAGATTGTATTGCGACACCCACTTTTTGAGTCGGGGGTTAAAAACCGTTAGAAGCTCATCCCTTTGGCCACCGACAATACAAGTGCGCAACAAAGAAATAAGCCAGACGGCCTGGGAAATAGCCTCAGCAAATGGCGTTCTCAGCCCAGATTCTTTGTTGGATTAGAATGCTTTTTGGGCTACATACAGTCACCAGCGTTAATATCTGCCACAGCGGAGCGTGCAAAAATATCTGACACGTCCTTCCGGCCCCACAAATAGAGTCGTATATGCACGCTTGTTGTGTTAGATATTGGTGCTGGTGACTGTACAAATAAATAAATAAGTACTAAATGTAAGCATGTACTATCGAACCTACTGTGGAACCTTTTCGAAGAAACAGTCATACTGACATCGCATTGCTTGACAAGGGAATTCATTATGGCACGTACTGTGAGAACGTTCTACAGTGGGTCGGGAATCAAATGCTTCGGCTGGGCATGTTTGGGCTGGGAATCCTGGCTTTTCCACGAAAATATTTTTTTTAATGATTTATTTCCCAACTCAACGATTTTTTTTTCGGAAATTAAATTGTTAGGATGTTTCAGGACTATGCTGTAAAACCCTATAGCGTATAATGGAATAACTAGATTCGTTTTTCTATTTATACAAGTTTTCGTTTGTTTTTTTTTGTAAATGCTTATGTGTAAAATATTGATTTCATTAAAATGGACCTCCGCAGAGTAACGGGAGTAAAGTCCTAATAAATCAATTTTAATTTCAATTTTAGAGAGAGAGAGAGAGAGAAACATTTATTTCCACATACTCAATACACATAAAAATACATTAGATGGAAAGAGTAAAAATAACATCGAATAGTATAAGCGTTAAATTCGATAATTTGGCTGACTGAACTTTTTAAACATTAAATATTTAAATATCATAGGAAAATAATTAATACTAATTGACCTAGTCCCAAATTAAGCAAAGCCGTTGTCTGTACTATTACAGGCAACGGATAAACATACTGATACAGAAAAAACATACATATTCAACGTCCAAGACCCGAGAATAAACATTCGTATTATTGATTCAAATTTTGCCCCGACCGGGGGTCTACCCGGGACCTCAAGCTTCATAGTAAAGACATTACTCAAGGGTCAATTTCAATGACATATCTGTTTGAAATGAGAAATTCTCTCAAAGTGGTGACGTCATAATAATTATGTTTGTGATATTCTGTATCAAGGAAAAAACATGGTTTCCCTGTAACCCAATATTTTCCTATAATGTTCCGAATTAGCGAGATTACGTTACTGAACATGTGGCTCATGTGAAAATAAATAAATTCTAAATTTATTCCCGCTGGTCTATTAACCTTCCGAATAACATACATCAAACAAGCATTGCATGATCGTAAAGAGAGTTGTTAGTTTTATTTTGGTTCCAGTCAGCGGAAACTCAACTTTAAACTCAACTGGTTTCATTCAATTTCCCGAAGCTCAGATGCCTTCGGAATATGTGCTAATGAAAGAACTGGATTTAGTACGCGAAGTTTTTAGAAACTAAACTTTATTTTTGTACTGAATCGCTAAGAGATAAATTAAGCGTTTACCAACATACTGGGCAGATATTTTTGTTGGCAAGAAATAAAATTGTTTTAACTTGAATAATATAAGTTACTATAAGCCGTGGTGGCCTAGTGGTTTGACCTATCGCCTCTCAAGCAGAGGGTCGTGGGTTCAAACCCCAGCTCGTAGCTCTGAGTTTTTCGAAATTCATGTGCGGAATTACATTTGAAATTTACCACGAGCTATGCGGTGAAGGAAAACATCGTGAGGAAATGCAGGTTTGCGAAGCAATTCAATGGTGTGTGTGAAGTTCCCAATCCGCACTGGGCCCGCGTGGGAACTATGGCCCAAGCCCTCTTGTTCTGAGAGGAGGCCTGTGCCCAGCAGTGGGACGTATATAGGCTGGGATGATGATGAATATAAGTTACTACAATGAGATACGAGTACTCTCTTGTACGTATTCAAAATTAGTGAACTGAGCGTGTAAAGTCTAACGTTATGCGAGATGTTGTCAAATAACGTAAAACTTCACACACCAAAAGTATTTTTTTCATTTCTCAATAGGAACAATACTCTATTAATTTAATGTTAATTCATTGTAAAATAGGTACCTAGGGCAGAAGTACCGGTTTTGGCCACCTGCAGATACTGTTTTTGGCCAGTTGACATTTAAATTAATATATAAACAAGTTGTAGCATTAAAACAATAAGTTTAGTGAGTTTTGAACGAATAAAGTTAGTAATGTTTTATTACTATAAGTTTATTTGAAACGTATATTTAAACAATGAATGGCCATAAACGGTACAGTGGCCGCAAACGGTACTTCTGCCCTATAATGTTCTGCTAAATCAGCAATTTTATTTGAGCTTTAACTCTACACCTCTACACCTTTACACACACTCTTAATTGTCACGTCACTATTCTTTTAAAAAAAAAACCGACCAAGAGCTTGTCGGACACGCCCAAAATAGGGTTCTGTAGCCATTACGAAAAAATTAAGTAATATTTTTCTAAGGATTTCGTATTTTATACCGAATCTTCCAAGTTTAGGTATATTTTATACCTTAGGCTGCTATTTACGCATAAACTACTAATAATTCTCAAGCAAACTTAGCCGTTATAAATTTTCTTGAAAGTTTGATATACTTACTACCATCCTGAATTTTTTCAAATTTTTCCACAAACCGGTTTAGATTATAGAGGGGGGGGACGCTCGATTTTAATGAAAATTTGCACTTTAAAATTGAATATTTCGCAAACAAATCACTGAATCGCAAAATAGTCTTAGCAAACCCCTAATGGTTTTAAAATACCTATTCAACAATACCCCACACTATAGAGTTGGATGGGAAAAAAAAATCACCCTCACATTACGTCTATGATGGGAGGTACCCTAAAAAAAATTTTTTTTTAATTTATAACTGTACTATTTTGTTGGCATAGTTTACTTACATATCCGTGCATAATTACAGCTTTCTAGCATTGATAGTCTCTGAGCAAAGCCGCGGACGGACAGACAGACATGGCGAAACTATGAGGGTTCCGTTTTTGCCATTTTGGCTCCGGAATACTAAAAACGGTCAGAAAAACGGCCAGTATCTTTTTGAATTTCAAATTCAACGTTGGCATTATTGGATTATGCGTGCGAGGCCGCGGGTAAACACTAGTGTTATATAAACCAATTTAATTCTAAAGATACGTACCAAAGTAAACACTTTACAGAACCAGCAGAACTATTCGCAACTTTCATTCAAAGGAATGAGGTTCAATATAAGTTGTGATTTAGTTTGGACGAGGGTCAGTATTAATGGAATAAGGGGGTAAAAACAAATGTTACCTGCCGAAACCTTTTTAGAATCAATTTGGGCTACAGCGGTTCGGTTGGGATGACGCGTTACCGTTTTCTCTATTCATTGCGTGCTCTAACAGGCAACCAGTACGCGGCGAGCATGTGAGCTGCGCAGTGAAAAGAGAATCAGTTCGCCGCGTCGCTTATCGCGCGTGTTAAGGCTGTAAGAGCGAATTGGGTGTAGGGTTCTGTTTAAGGATGCTGTGGATGCAGATTGTTTGACATGCACCGATGCGAATGTTTGAAAACTGATATCTTTAGATGGGATAGTGAATTAATAATATAATAATGGGTAATAATACATTTATTTCCATAAATTATACATCAGTAACATACAGAGTGAATATCTGGCAGTTGGAGTTGGAGTCCGTTATACTAGATAAAGATTACCTGCAATTCTTAGTAGATGTCAATAAAAACTATACTGCCCCCCTAAGCCAAAAGGCGCTATCTCAAAAAAAAAAACACTTTTGAGTTATTAATACTATTGTGTAGCTTAAAACATTCTGCATCACATGGTGTAAATTACAGAAAAGCGATTTTTTTTTAGATAACGCATTTCGGCTTAGGAGGGCAGTAGGTACAGCGGAATGAAAAATAACAATACAAAAAGCTCGTGTATGTGTGTGTGCCTGAATTATCATACAACAATACAATACAATAACTCTTTATTGCACACCAATACAGTAAACAGTACAGAGAAAACAAGTATATACATAGAGATTTTCTAAGGTAAGCAATAGGCGGCCTTATCGCTTCAGAGCGATCTCTTCCAGGCAACCTTTACAATGGACAGAAATAAGGAATACATTTTAGCAGGTGGTGCAATTTACAGTAGATCAGAGCTGTATCAAGAATACATAAAACTAACACATACAATACACATACACAACAAATCTAAACAGATAGATAGGTAGATGGATACCATAACAACACATAAATAAGCTAACTATAACATTTATACGCAAGATGACAGGTAGTGCTACCTAAGCATAGACCTAAAGATAGGCAAGGACTTTGCGCGCCTCAAGTCTATCGGTAGGGAGTTCCACAACCGAGTGGCCTGGACAGTGTAAGAATAAACATAGAATTTAGAGTTTGAAAGTGGGACAGTAAGGAGGAAGTTCTGAGAGCAACGAACAGAAGTAACATAGCTAAATCGCTCTTTGAGGTAGCAAGGAGTTGCAGGGTTAAAGAGAATGCCGTAGAGAAGATGGAGAATGTGAGAATTTCGGCGAAAGCGGATGGGGAGCCACCTGAGCTGTGATCGGAAATTAGAAACATGATCATATTTACGTAGGCCAAATATGAACCGAATGCACAGATTTTGAATTCGCTCAAGTTTATTCAAGTGCTCTTCTAAAAGATCGGGATAACAAATGTCAGCATAATCGAAAATAGGGTGCAGTAAAGTCTGTGCAAGCGCAACCTTGGTAGCAAATGGAAGGAAATTCTGAAGGCGTCTTAGGGATCCCATCGCAGCAAACACCTTCCTGCTAATCTCACATACATATGGAGTCCATGACAGAGTGCGGTCCAAGATAACACCCAGATTTTTTACCTGATCGGCAAATGGTATCAGAACTCCGTCGAAAAATACAGATGGCAAAGATACAAAGTCAACCCTTGGGATAAGTTTCGAGCTGCCAACAATAATGACTTGGGTCTTTGTCGGGTTAACCTTTAGGCCATATCGTTGGCTCCACCTTAAAATCTTTGTCAAATCCAGGTTAATGGATTCGATAACCGACGGAAGGTCAGCAAGCATGCCTTGGGAATAAATTTGTAGGTCATCAGCATAAAGGTGATACGAAGAATGAAGATTATGAGAAATAGAATCTATGAAGATAGAGAAAAGTAATGGAGATAACACTCCACCTTGAGGTACACCAGCGAGCGTGTTGCACCATGAAGATCGTGAATCATCCACCTTTATTCTTTGCCGACGACCCACTAAATAACTACGAAACCATTCAATAACCGCAGGAGATATGTTAAGAGAACGTAAAATACCAAGCATAATGTCGAAGTCAACCATGTTGAACGCATTGCTGAAATCTAATAGGGTTAAAACCGTAAGTTTCCTGTTATCCATGCCTATTCGGATGTCATCAGTGATCTTCGCAAGCGCGGTTGCCGTACTATGACCGGGACGGAAGCCTGATTGGAATGGATTGAGAAGATCGTTTCTGGTTAGGTATGATGTCAACTGCTGGTGTACAAGACGTTCTAAAACCTTGGAAAGAAAAGGAAGAATGGAAATTGGCCGGTAGTCAGAAAAGGATGCTGGACTAGATTTTTTTGCTAAAGGAACAATTTCAGCGTCTTTCCACGCTGAAGGGAAAATATTGGATGAAATAGAATTGTTTAATATAATAGTGATGACTGGGACGAGTATATCAAGGATAGGGAGAATCATAGCACGGCTTACACTGTCGACGCCAACAGCGTTAGAAGCGATGGATAATACGTTCTTCCTAACATCACTGTCGGTAAATTGATTGAAACAAAAGGAAGAAGTATCAGGAGTTGATAGCGTAGAAAGATAAGAAAGTGTCGTGTCTTTTTCAGGACCATGAAAAATAGCCGAAGACGAGAAATGTTGGTTTAGCTGATCAATATTGATCATCATCATATCGGCTTATTATACTTTCCACCAGGGATGTTACGGATCTGCGGATTCGTTTCCGTTTCCGTTAACTCTTCATTAAACACCAACACATAATAAGCAGAGGATAATTGTTTTTTAGTTAAGTGTATTAAAAATATTTTTGTCGGTTGTGATATTGTATTTTTTTTTTCTTAGCTTATAATGTGTCCCACTGCAGGGCAAAAGCCTACCCACTCGTCTCTACTCTTGGCCAACTCTAGCCAATCTGACTGGAAACGGCCCAAATCGTCCCGCCATCTCCTCTTAGGTCGGCCTCTGCTCCGGTGCCCATCACATAGAACCCAATCGGTGATAACTTTGGCCCAGCGATCCGGATCCATGCGGCAGACGTGTCCCGCCCAGTCCCATTTTAATTTGGCAGTCTTCATCCCCACATCGACAATTTGAGTTCTGGAGCGCAGATCAGTGTTTCTGATTCTATCAGATCTCCGAACACCTAGGATACTGCGCTCCATAGCTCGCTGGCAAATCTTGAGTCTGGACTTCTAAGCCTCAGTCAACGACCAGGTCTGAGCGCCGTAGGTTAGGACGGGCAGGATACACACATCGACGAGCTTGTGTTTCAGAGGATATCGTAAATCAACTTGTTAAATAAATAATCTATCAATGCAGAATGATCACCAAGCAAGTGATCATCTTCTTATATTATAAAAAGGTTCTCCTAACACGGAACGCTGCACACACACATCGGACCCTCTTACAAAGTTGTTGGACATGCCTCGCAACGTATTGTCTATGTGACAATACGTTGACTGGCTTAGGGCTCCCACGCTGTCCCAATTAATATTTAATTTAAAAAATTTGCGTGTCCCTGCGCAGTGCGGTTCGGGAACTTCACACACGGCACTGAATTAGAGTTTCTTGACTGGCAAAATATCGCTAGATGGCGTTAGTGTCGAGAAGTCCGTTTGACGTTACATTTTTGCTTGTGATTAAACTTAAGGTGGCGTTAAAATCAAAATGTTTTTTTTTTGTTATTTTTAGAATATCCGTAAAATACTAATAGTTGATTTTATTATTTGCGAAAACAATATGCCCATAACTAGCTTTCCTCAAAAAATCGCGTCGAAATAACGTCTGTGGAAGCAATACAGTTGCACCAAAGTTTGTATGGAAGACTAACCCTCTTAAAGGGATAACCACCACTCCAATCAACTTTTGAGTGGATAAGAGGAGGAATCAGTTAGCAACTGACAAATAGTTTAAAACTCAAAAATAGTGGAAGCTACTGTTACAATAGGTACAAATGTTTTTTGTAAAAAATAAAGTAATAACCGTAACATCGGGTAAATTTAGCCCACTTTGGCCATTGAGATTCTCGTGCCAGGTTTTTTTATTGCATTGAAATTATAACACATTGCAATAATGGTTACTTTTAGCTCACCGCCTATGCTTTAGTGTTTTTAAGGGACACTTCTATTTGATTCTCATGTGGGTCAAAGTTACACTTCATTGGGTGAAAGTACCCCGACCTAAAAGTAAAATAATTATTAACATCGTTGTACCAACCCTAACAGTGTTCTATAGACCTTTCTAGAAAGCGAAGGACACGTCCTTTTTGTCAACCATACGGCGTATGTAGTGTGGTTACGATATCAGATACCATATTTGTAAGGTTCCGTAACCAATGGGTAACAAATGGAACCCTTTTTAATGTCTGTCTATCTGACACAGGTCTGTGTTTTAAATAAAGTAATAGAAACCGTTGAAATTTATACGTAATGTATAATTTATTTCCGTTGCAACAATATAAATAATCATCATCATCATCCCAGCCTATATACGTCCCACTGCTGGGCACAGGCCTCCTCTCAGAACAAGAGGGCTTGGGCCATAGTTCCCACGCGGGCCCAGTGCGGATTGGGGAATAAAAATAATACCACCGTGTTACTACCAGATTATTGTATTGTCATCAGGTTTACATAAGCGTTCAAAACTTCAAGTTAATCTGACCACTGAAAAGGCATCATTTTTTTTTTGCAATATTTGACCCGTACATACACTACATAGTTACATTGCAAGTTAAATAAAAGCCTATAAAAAAGTGAGTGGCAGATTTAATTGAAAAGGCTCCTCATACCTTTCTATCATATGAATTAATTAGGGACCCCACACAAACCCCCATTTCCCCCATTCAAGTCACGACACAAGCTCTTTGTTCTTCCGAAAAGTAATTATTCCCCCAAAACAACGGATTAATAATCTTTTTCTGCTCAGATTGTGGTATTGTTATGGTAAACTTTTTGTTAAACTTTTTACGACTTTCCTTTGCGTGAGAAATTAGCAGGATTGTCCTTGTCTCTCTTTGGCTTAATACCGGGGAGAGAAAGAGAGGTGTGATGTTTGCGCAGTAATTAAGGCGGTTTTTTGTAACATCTGAAACTAAAGGTCAAACAGAGTTTCGTTTTTATAAGAATAAACAGCCAGTTTTTAGTTAGACGGTGGCAAATGTACGAAATAGGTACATCATCTACGAATAATTAGTTTTTTATTTATTTAGCTTGTATTGTGTTCCTCTGCTAGGCAAAAGCGTCCCTGTTTTCAGTCAAACTCGCAGAGATTTGGCCAAATGTAGAGATGAGGTGAAGAAAGAAAATCAATATTTTTTTAACTATATCGATATAATTGCCTTTTAAATGGTTTGTTGTAGTAAGTTATCTTTTTTTATTTTTAATGTCTGTTTTATATTTATTATAAAAAAATAACCTATGACTTAAGTGTATTTGGCTTTCATTACTTTGATGTACCTATAATGCGACTAAAGGTCCGAATTGTACTTTATTTACATGAGGATTGGAATTTTCCATGCAAGGATTAGATTTGGACCGTAATTTCATTTTGACATTGACAAGCCTGTGACAGCTAAAATTAACACTAATGACAGTACCGCTTCACCACAGAAAAAAGAAATAATACCGGTTCGGATGAATTTAATAAATAAACGGAAGCCATGCGGAAACGGGGTAGAAGAGTCTAATTTAAAAGCAAGTTTCTGCTCAAAATTTCATTTTAATACAGGCTTTTCATACTGGCTATACTTTTGGTCCACTGCATTGCACGTGGATTAAATTAGACTTCAAGGATTGACTTCAACACGGGAATATACACATAGCATCATCATCAGCCGGAAGATGACCACTGCTGAACAAAGGCCTCTCCCTTAGACCGTCAGGATGAACGACAACACGCCACTTGCATCCACCGGTAGCCCGCAACTCTCACAAGCAGACATAACACCCATAGTTATACATATAAGCAAGTACATAAGTGTTCAAAAGCACAAACAACGCCTCCCTGCCCCGCCTTTCGCCTTTGTTCGCCTTTGTATTCTTTTTGTTTTGTTGTTTTCTATTATTTTTGTGTTTATGTCCAATAATAATAATAGAATTAAATAAAGTATTTATAAATATACACACATACATACAACGACATATCAGAATAAAAGACCGTTATTTGCTGTCATTTCCATACAGAAAGGCGTTTTTCGTTGAATTATAACAGAATTAAATTAATGTGGCTGGCTGAAGTCGGCAGATTGAAAAGTTTTCTTCGTAAATCATTGGCGACAAATAACTCCTCTAGGGTTGCTGCTACGTGAGAACAGAATATATTACCTATATTATTACATCAAATCTATTTACATCAAATAACAGTTTTCGTGGTCAATTCGCTATGACGAGAATTTTCGACTTATGAACGATTACTTTGCTCACTAACGACTTTATATGATACCTACCTATATCACAGCAACAAATGTGTGTTCATGTAGCTTCTCCACCTCCATATTGCTAAGACACGCAAATCACACAAACCCAACTATCACCACACTACGCTGACGAGTTTAGAATTGAACTAGAATTCATCATCAGAGCAACACGACCGTCCACTGTGCTACTGGATGTTTGAGTCTCCGAAGATGATGAGATTTAAGTGTAAGAAGAAAAGATAATGAAAAAAAGGTTTATTTATGAACGATCAACGCTAAATGGGCGTGGGCGTAACGCAACGTTCTGAAAAATGGTCTTGGACAAAAGTTCTCAAGTGGCGTTGTATGTTGACGATGTATCAAGTAATTATTTTTGATTGTCCTAATTCTTCACTTAGATAGTGCCCTGAAGGTCAAGATAACACACACATAGGAAACATAATAAGTACTCAGGTTTACGACAACTTATGACTATCATAACAACCAAGACTTAAATGTAACAATTTTTTTTTATTCGACTGGATGGCAAACGCGACGAGGCAAGTGGTCTCCTGATGGTAAGAGATCACACGCCATAAATATCTGCAACGCCAGGGGTATTGCAGATGCGTTGCCAACCTAGAGGCCTAAGATGGGATACCTCAAGTGCCAGTAATTTCACCGGCTGTCTTACTGTCTTACAACTGTGCAAGCACTGCTGCTTCACGGCAGGATTAGCGAGCAAGATGGTGGTAGCAAATCGGGCCTTGCACAAAGTCCTACCACCTACATTTAAATCATTTAACTACTTACTTTTAATTTACTAGTAGTATACCAATCGCGACCACAGCGCTCTAATGTGGTCAATATATGACAGTAATATTGGCAATAAATCTTATTATCTCATTTTAAGAGCGTTTATACCTGCTGAGCTGGCAACGTTGCGTTATTGTTAGCTTTTCTCGATTATTCCATAAAAATGTAATGAAAATTAAAAATGTGGTCTGTTAGAACTGTTCTTAATATATAAGTTAATGTGGTTACTCCAATAATTATTCGTGATAAACTTTTATATTCTTTAAAAACGAACAAAGTCTTACTTACATTAAATTTTTATGGAATAATCGAAAAAACTAACAAAAATGCAACGTTGCCAGCTCAGCAGCTCTTAAGTCCCGGTTTTAATATTAACAAGGGCTTACGTAATTTAATGAATCAGACGTTACTTTGCGGAGGTCCATATCAATCAACTGAAACAACTACATTTCTCACTCGCGGGTGAGCAAAGCAATTGTTTCAATTCATTATTAACTAGGGCTTAAAACTTAGGGCTCTTCAAGGCTAGAGTTTGTGGGCTGTTATTGAACTAGTGAGATACACCTTTCGCCTCATCTGACCTTTTCTTAGGTGAGATAGGGGTCAATCAAGGATGTTTTTAGTCCATTGGTTCTGTTTTTGTTTATTGATGTACGGAACAATGAAACTAAGCTAGTATTCTCGTCTCGAGCATTTTCTCAAGCTTAGTTTTCAATAGCAGCGGTAGAGAAGTATACCGTAAAATGAGGTTACTTTGCTCCCCACTGGGTAACTATGCTCTGATTCTGTATTTTGTTTAAATGTCTAGCACGTCGAAGACCCGGTACCCGATACATTTCCCAATAAAGTGGCAACACTGAACTTTAATTTTTGCTCCGATATTTTCTTTTATTTTCCTGTCAGACGCCGTACAGTGATAAGACGGAGTGCAATGATAATGATGGGATAAAAATACATCAAGCGCCTCCTAGTATGCATTATGAATGAAATTAAATTCAATAGCATAGATACCCAAACGCCGGGTAGCATTGCTCCTAAATTAAAGTTTCAATATATATATATATATATTAAAACAACATTATGATGGAGTTTAAGGAAGCCAGCATGATAGTAGAGGTGATCTACTTTACAGAAATACATATATCAACATACCACAGCGTACCTATAATAATTTTCAAAATAAACAAGATTATGAAATAAGGAGCAAATATCGGTGCAAAGTAACCTTATTTTATTGAGGAGACGGACCACTGACAATGGTACATAGCACAACCCTGGTCGGATCAGTCTTCTTGCAATCAACAACTAAAGTATTTTCCTTGTAACTAAAATTACGAATTGCTTTTGCAACTCCATTGTAAGAACTATTATGAAACTTAATCCATCGCTGCAAGCTCTTTTAAATAAAGACCTCTGACAACCCTATTACTGGAGCTTTAGAAGCTTGTAGAGCACTCTTTCTTTAGAACTTGATTAAATTGTTTTAAAGAAAAGCTTTATTCGATGATTTTCTAAAAAACATTGTATAACATACGTTTTGTTCCAATCGCTACCAGTTTCGAAAATAATTAAAACTGAAATTGAATTGAATTAAATTGTAGCCATGGATTGGTTCTATTGGTAGCCTGGAGGTTTGACGTATTATTTATATATTATATGACCTCTCTAGCAGTTTATCAGAATTAAGTGCGAAGTTCCCTTTGTTCCCCGTACATACCACCTTATACGAGTATTACCAGCATTGGTCAGAAGGGCCGTATTATTTCCTAAATAAATTAGGTCCTGGCGCTTCGCCAGCCGCTACCACGGAATGCTCGCTTCGCTCGCTCGGCTCGCGCGCTTTGTGATCGCAATTGTACCCAACACTCCTCCTCGCTTCGCTCGTCGTTGTACCTAATTTTCCTATATTGACGGTATATAAATTAACGGTAATATTATCAATTACATTATTACAATCTGTTTTAAAAATATTGTAACTGTGGCCCTTTCCAGTGCTGGTTATGTAAGATAGTTTTACGTACCGGGAATAAGGTGAGAAATTACATTTGAAATTTACCATGAGTTTACTAAACTCATGTCAACTCAGTTTATAGTGAAGAAAAACATCTTAGCGAAATCTCCTTACTTGCGAAGCTGTTCAGCATTATGTGTAAAGTTCCCGGTCCGCACTGGCCCGGCGTGGAAACTATAGCCCAAGTTCATTCGGAGAAGCCTGTGCCGGATTACAGGACAGAGATAACCAAAATGATGATACGAGATAATATTTTAAACTTTCGTGATTTTCACTCATAACTACTACCACAATCGGGACTTTCACGCTAACAACAAGTAATAATAATCACCTTGACGTTTCGACCACATTACATTACATTACTACGTTACATGCACATAACTAGATACCTACATTATTTTTAAGTCTACTCGTGACAACGGCAACTGTAATGTGGTCGAAAGGTCGAGGTAAGTAATTATTACTCGATGTTATTGTGATAAATTCCAATTCAGGTAGTAGTTATGATAAAGCTACTGCTACTAAAGCTACTGTTACACATGCTCGTTACTAGCACGAAAGCATGCTACTAATGAGCAAATGCTATACCTACTAGCATATGTGTACAGGATATACTACTATTGAGCATGCTTTTTAAAGGCATGCTCTCTAATAGCAGGCCCTGCTATTTTTGAGCATGCTAGTTGATGCGGGGGTGGAAGGGGAAAGGTAATAAGCAAGTGTGAACGCGTTCGCTTAATTAGCATGCTAATATTGGCAGTGACACGAGAGTTGCAAGTGAAAAATTATAACAGTAGCTTTAGTGTCTACTATCGAAATTTCAGTAGGTACATGTCCTGATAGTCGAGCTACATTAATTATCCTACCCTTTTACCCGACTTTTCGGGTAAATCTCCCCATTCTCATGACTTTAAAGTTAATAATTTCCAACCGGTTGAGCGTAATACGTGAAAGTTTTCCGAAATGCATAAAACACAGATAAAAACCGAATCTCGATAACTTATCAGGGATTTTTGAATGTTTTACGGTTGCCCGAGCAATATCTACTTTATTTTATGACTGCTATAAAGTTGGTTTTTGGATGGCAATCTGATGCGATAAAACATAACTGGGAGACAAGTTTTTGTCTCGGAATGCTATCTATCTGATATTTATTGGGTGGCCCTTCTATCTGATTTTACTAGACTAGGGCATAGTTTTCCCTTACAAGTTGTAGGTATTTATTACGAAAGCCCTTTTGAGAATTTTGTGATTTGACAGAAATAATTAAACAGCCGTCATCATCACGTCACGTCATCGTCACTCTCCTGTGGCCCGGCGGAAGACCAGTGCTGGTTTTCAACCAGCGATATGCTGAGCCGGGACCTTTTTATAGCGGCAACATTTCTTATTGTTATTTTTACTAATTATGTGTCATTGCTGTTATAAATAAATTATTTTCTTTCTTTTTTTACTTTCATCATCAGTCGGAAGACGGTCGCTATTGAACAAAGGCTTGCCCTTTAGAACTTCACAATCAAACAACTCGCCACTCGCTCCTCTCGCGATGTCGTCAATATACCTAGTCGACATTCATACACACTTGTAGTGATCGGACTGGCTTGAAATTTGGTACAGATATTAATGTAGTTTGGACGATAATATAAGTATAGTAAATAAAGAAAAACTTGACTTAAAACTAAATGCAATCACCTGCGACATCATCATCTCGGCTTATATTTCCCACTGCTGGGCACAGGTATTTCTAAAGGAGAGTGAAAAAACAGGGTAGCCAATCTTGACGAGTCTTTTTATTGAAAAACACTTTTAAAAATAGTATTACTTACATAGATAACCAATTATGTCCTTGCTATTATGATGCTTACATATTATTATTCGCTGTGTTTTTCAATATAAAGACACGTCAAGTTCGATTACCTTCTTTCTAATGCTAAAACAAACAAGTGTATGTAACTCTTATGCCCGCCTGCGGAATATTCCAGATTAACCTAACAAAGTTATTTGAATTTTAAATAGTAATTAGCAGCATGTTGAAACAATCTGACAAGAAAAACAATAGGAGAAAATAGGGTTAGGCCAAATTCCCTATTCCTCTAGACATGTTACTCGTACAGTAAGCCTGAAGTTTGTTATTAGTACCAATTCCATTTGCTTCAACGTTAACCCAAATTAGTTTCTCCGAGTAACAGTTAGCAAAACAAAAGTTAATTAAAGTAAATTTGGTCAGATTTGTCTTTTACTCCATAAATTATACATTTTCTTTTTTTTTTCAGGTAAGCAGCTCTGCGATACGTAGCTTCTATAGTAGCTGCTGTGACAACGAGATGGTATGTCACGATAAAAACTACTAGAAAAGAATCAAAGAAAAATATCTTATTTACGGTCCAAAAAGTATCTCCACCAAATAGAGGAAAAAAATAATACAGATAATATAATTTACACGTGCTTGCATCGAGAGGTGTATGCCAGTATCGTAGCGAGTGGAAGGACGTAGTCTCTGCCTATAATTATACCCCGTTGGGAAAGACCTTTAGGCGTGCCAGGACAGATTCGTATTAAATCAGTTGAGTTTTAGGACAGAATCTGAGTAAGTAAGACTCTAATGCTGCCAGTTTCTATTTAATTCGAGGCGTGATTTTATGTATGTATGTATCAGTGACGAAGCGTCCATAGAACCCATCGGCCTGCCCAATATTTACCAAATAGGACTACAGGGCGGGCATACATGATTTATGAAAGACTAGCCGTTACCCGCGACTCGGTCCGCGCAGAATTCGTTTATCGCTATCCGGCGGGAACTGTGCACTCTTCCGAGATGAAACTATTCTATGTCCTTCTCCGGGACTTAAACTATCTGTATACTGAATTTCATCTAAATCGGTTCAGACGTAATGAAGTAACAAACAAATAAACAAACAAACAGACCTACAAACTTTCGCATATCTTTGCTTCGGCTTTACTATGAAAATATCTGACGCTACGCTGCTGTGTGTATGTATGTCCTGCATCGTAATGGTGGTGACACCAATTGTCACCGTAAAAGGGTCTCTACTTAGCATAAGTCGTTACACAGTGGGTACAGCAAGACACTCCTAAGGGCCTACGCTAGCTGGCGTGGTTTGCACGGAGCGGGTGGACGTCTATTGAAAACGCTTCTATAGGGTCATGTTCATGGCAAACACATTCCTTAAACAACTCTGGTGGAAACGCAGCCTAAGCCAAAAAAAAAGCTAACTCACATTTACCCAAACCAAAGCCTTCGATTGACCAACGAAGCAATCAGCAAGCCTTCGCAGTGGAGTGATAAATTTGTCGACCGCGTGTCTTTGACGACAAAGGACCATTGTACCCGTGTGGCGAACTACTCGTAAGCCACAGCACTATTAAGGTATAGAAATGCAACGGGAACTTATTCGTAATATGCGACAACGAATATGGCTAAGAAGTTTTATAATTAAAAAAAAGAGAAACATGACCTTTACAGTTAGGAGATATTCTTTTCGGCAGAATTGAAGGATTTTCATTTTTATAAAGTCTAGTATTTTGGGGAGTAAACGCACTGTTGAAAATAACAAAACATTTTTTTAATAAATTCCTAGTTTAGTTACAAACAAAAATAAATTTTAATTAACAAAAGTTTTAGCCATGATTATGACTAATCATAATGATTATTAAAAACATATATTTTACCAGACTGTTCTGCAGTGAAGTCTAAGTCTGAAGTGAGGTATTTCAAAAGCATCTATGATCTGTTTATTTTTCAATTATGTCAGTCTGGTTTCTGGTTTAGTAATCGAATCGCAGAGATAAATAACTTAGACGAACATAACAATCAAATATATTTAGATACGAGCCCGTTAGTTTTACTTTTAGGCTACTCATTATAGGACCCTCTGAAAATCAGCGTCGTGGCCCCCTGCCTCGACTCATGCTGAATGGACTCCTTTTTTGTGACAACTGCCATATTTTATTCATTTCATTTCATGACGAAAACATGAAAAATGTTATGCTCATTAATAGTGGGTGAAGCTAAAATAGCGACATCGATTGTGTAAGGAAAACACAATATCATCTATTCATTTCTATTGCTTCTTCGTTCTGTAGAGTAAGCCCACCTTCGCGCGTTATATGGCTAGCTGTCTCAATACTGTGTATCACGAAGGAGAGAGAAAGAAAGATGGCGCATGCGGGTAGCCTCAAAGTCAAGACCAAAGTAGCTGTTATCAAATTATTTTGGGGAAACTTGGAAAACTATACAAAATGTCTTAAATTTTTTTCAATATTTCTCGGACGGTTAAGTCTATGTCACCAATCATTTAAAACGATCCCACACTGTGTACATTTTGCTTAGAAGAAGGGCTCTGCTAACACTGGATATTCATAGCTATATCCACAAAGTACGGAACCCTCGGTGCACGAGTCCGACCCGCACTTGGCCGATTTTTGATGCACTTGTAGTGTTTTTTTTATAGTCATTTATTTTGATCTCCAACAAAACCTTAAATAGTATATTGTACAACGAGAGCATAAAACGAGCCATTTTACCCGAGGCGTTGGTGGATAGAAAATGGGTTTAATGAGTTTAACACTCTGCTTTTCACTTGAGGAAATTAAATAGCAACAGTGAAAACAAAATGTTCACTTAGGTACCTTTTATTTTTCATGCATTTCTATTTGCTATATAATTATATTTTTAGGTTTATTTGTTTATTTTGTTTATTTTGATTGATTTTTAGTTTTACATAGTAAAAATTATTGAAAAAATATAATTATAGAAACTTTTTTGTTTGTGGCTGTTGACCTTGGTCTTAGACAAATATTTTACTTTATGCACTAGAGCATAAAAAGTAATTTTATGTCGCCTAGATCCAGCATAAATACCAATTTTACGAGCATGAGAAGGGAAAAATCAATTTATAATTTCAATCCAAAACAATTGAAACTTATTTATAAAATATCAAGAGTTTCAAATTGAAACACAAGTCATTTTAAAGAGGCGACAAATTGTTTTAATTAAATCCAACAAAACCGAGTAGCAATTTGTAAAAACGTCGCTAAAATAAGTTTCGAGAGCTACTTCGTATAACTTCGAGACAACGAGCGACTTTTCGTCGCCCACTACTTGACTTGTTTGTATAGCTACTGTTGAGACTTCTTGCAAAAAATAACAATTTATATTTATAACATATATTAGCTGTTGCCAGCAATTTAGATATTTTTACTTTTATGACTAGAAATAAGATTTTGGTTATGCATGTGGCTATGCGTGTTATTAAATATACACTTCCAGCTAAGTGTACATTTGTGACTTTGTATTTCAACGAACCATGCAAGCCTATATTATGGAACCCTCTTCTATTTTTTGGGTTCTAAATCTAACTCAAATGATAACATACACACTAACTCAGATAACTTTCCAAAAAATGTGTTAGAGGAAAAACTGCCAAGTTCCTAAATTGAATTAGAACAGCGAAAATTGTGCGTGACCAGAGAGCAAAGTAAGTTGGCCGAGAAATGGTTGGGAAAATATTAATTCACTATACCTACGTTTGGAGACTAAGTTTTGTTTTTGTTGTTTGACTACTGATTTTATGGCGTTTGTAGGATCCTAAATTACCTGGTTTTAAGACATGTGGTACACCTGTAACTCTTCTAATGTAACCTAAAAATGTTCAATACGAACGGAATAAAAATTTGCCGCGGGTTTTTTTGTGCCACGCAAATTCACGATGTAATTTGTGGGAATTCTTACGGGATTTTTGCAAAATCCTGTGATTCCAAATGATTGCTAGGCCTAATGGTTTAGGCGTGCATAGCTGCAGGAAAATGCTAGAGAAGTGTAAAGCTCAGCTGTCTATCTGTTAGGATTCTTGTGATAAAACTTTATGATATCGCTGCGGCTTGCCGTGGAAAAACGCTGAGTATGGCCCGTTTTGCTTCTTTCGGCACAATGTTTCTTTTCTTACTTCTTATTTAGTATACATATAAGAGTATGTAAGGTTGTCTTATTTTTTAATTGCAATTTTGTTTTGGCTGTGCCGAATTTTGGAAAATAAATTTATTCTTTCTTTCTTTATATCCATTGGTCTCACCCTTCGGCCATACGGAACTCTAAAAACGCACGTTTCCATTAGAAATTGTTTCATTCCAATTCGTGTGTTGATTTATGATAGATGATGAATCCATTCCGCGCTTTTCATCACATCCCATTACAAATCGAATTGGTTGTTAGTAGTTTCAACATACAATAAATAAAGAGCACTAAATATAAATATTTCAGTTACTTTAGGAAATTTGGGGGCTACTTTGATAGATTTAACATTATTTTTTGTTATAAAACGCAAATGGGTCGATCAACTTTTTCTTGCCACTCGTTGCTATAGTTACGGTATCCTGGGTCACTCTTTAAACTAATTTTATGATTTAAATTCGGGTTTAGTCCCGCGTACCTTGATTTTAGAGCAGCTCGATATTTCGGCACAGTTGCATGCGCCATGATCACGAGATGACTGGAGAATACGGTATTTGACAACTCCTGGATTTGCCATATCTTAATATTATTACGAAAATATAGATGTACAGATAGTGTTTAGCGAAGAGAAAACTTAAATCTCTCTCTATAAATCTCTGTCTCTTTCTCAAACGCTTTTCTCTATGCAGCAAGTATGGCGCTACTAGCGTGTGACGTCACATACCAGGATGTCTTTCTCTGTCTAATCTTGAATTTCAAATCCTTATAACTTTGTTATTTGTAGAGGTAGTTTAAAAATTGTTTCTCTATTTGCTAACAGGCATTATGTAGTTTTAATTTATAAAACATAATACAAAATAGTCAAATACCGTATTGCGGGTATGCTGGCATAACCTGTCAGTCAGAAAAATAAATCGGATGTAACCGAACTATACCCTCTTCTTAACAACTCTTTAAACTGGAAGTTTATAGGATTCTAATTTGCCAAACATGCATTTTTGCGGTAGTATAATGTGTTAGTATAATGTGACACAACATTTCTTCTATTAATTAAACTGTACTAGTTTTGTCCCCTCGCTGACGGGACAAAATAACAACAAGAAATAGTTGATCCACCTAAATATTCATAGCTCGATTGAGCAAATGAAGTAAAAAGTAACGTAATTTATGAAGGTAGGTATTTCACTGGCACAGATGGTCTAAAAAAATAAGGACATGGACATGGCGTAAAAACTGTTTTTTTTTTATTCGACTGGATGGAAAACGAGCAAGTGGTCTCCTGATGGTAAGAGATCACAACCGCCCATAGACAGCTGCAACATCAGGGGGATTGCAGATGCGTTGCCAACCTAGAGGCCTAAGATGGGTGCCAATAATTAAAAGTAGCCTCTGCATTTTAAAGTAACTCCGTTTTACGGTAATGATTTCTAATTTCAGACATATTTACTCACTGAAAAAGCATATTAAGGCACATTATATGATGATAAGATAACAAGTAGTCGATCAACGACTAGCACCACAGATATATATCTGTGACTTGCACAGAGAACAGCAGGGCTACTACGAAACTCGAAACTCGAAGTTCGTATCGTACCGTCCCTCTCGCTCGTATTAAATAGTATAAGTGTCAGAGGGACCGCACGACACGAAATTCGAGTTTCGATTTTGTAGTAGCCCTGCAGATGCGAATGGAGATCGGCAAGTGCAGCGTAAGACGTCCACCAACGAGATGGACGGATGACTGGTGGAAGCCACGGGTTCGCGATGGATGCAGGACACTTCCAACCGAAGCAATTGATGGATGGGGTCTATGGGGGAGGCCTATGTCTAACAGTGGACGTTTTAAGCTTAATCTTCTTTGTTAATGTAGTTTTTGGTTGGTTCAATTTTTTTTAAACACATAATTCACTAAAATCTACGACCCTTAAAAGCTCCAAAAGCATAACATTAACCCGTTGACTTGCGAGAAATGTCAGCGTTGCCACAAAATGTTGCCATATTTATAAAAACGTCGCCTTTTCTGTAACAAATTGGCGACAGAGTGGTCTGTTGGGCCGCCTTAGATTTACGAGGGGCTCTTACAACTTGCGAGTCGCATCCGAAATATCGGACAAAGCGTACTGAATCATAACTCTTGAAAAAACGCAAAAAGTAAAGTAAGATAATAATAAAAATATTTTATTGTCAAATAACAAGATTCGTAGAATATGTTAGTAACAAGTCGTACCTAAATAAGGGTGCGTCCCAAGTTTATTATAAAAACGCTAGATATAATTTCATATTATAAACGTTCATTATTCTTCCGAGAGCTCAGGTACCGCTGGGAGGACAGTGTCCAGGCGGATCTGCGACGTCTCCAAGTCGACGACTGGCAAGAAGCTGCGCATGATCAGGACAGATGGCATGCTCTCGTTTCGGAGGCCAAGACCCTCTTTGGGCCCCTGAGCCAAATTAGTTAGTAGTTAGTTAAACGTTCATTATGTATAATATGAAACACTATAATTTTATTAAGTACAACGTTCGATCAGTATAAGTTTATTTTATTAGTTCATGTATATAGATAATAGTATGTTAATATGGTAAAAAAATACTTTGAAATAACAGAAAATTTGCTGTTTATCACCCTTTAATTTTTGTTTCGCAAAGTTTTAGTTCAAAATTTGTGCGAGCGACCAAGAAAGTTCGGAGCAGAAGTGAAGTGGATAGTTTAGGTTCAGAAGGCGATGTTAGCTTTTTTTTATAGCAGCGAGGAAACCGTAAAAGTTTTTTTTTATTTATATTTTTGAGCTTTATGTTTTCCGTTGTAAGATTAAATTAATTTTATATGTTTTGGTTGTTAGAGGTTGCGAATATTATATAATTTGGTCGTTATACTCAATGTATTTATGTCCATAGCTCATTATACATAATGAAATTATATATTTTATCATTGTACGTTATGAGCATTATACCAAACGTATGTTATATTTAAAAAAATATAGAAAGTGAAGTTATACGTAATGAGTATTATATGTTTTGTTTTTATATATTCTATTACTTACCCCTTAAATAATAATCAATAATAATGCCGTATTCGCTGCGTAATTATTATTGCGTAATTTTTTTAAGTTGTGAGTCGCGTAATTTTTACTTCCATCTTACGCTACATTTGTATTCATACCAAAAGACTTGCTTGTCCCACACGGCGGCGTAAACTAAGTTAATACAAAGTAGGATTTTGGTATAAAACCGAATTACGCGGCTCATTTTACGTAGCTCACAACTCAAAAAATTACGCTCTAGTCTATTTTGTATTATGGGAAGTGATTGCGGCGACATTCATGCCAATTTCGGTTACTTTTGTGTTCTACAAAGAAGAGTTCTGATGATATTCTCCCATGTGGATAATGTAACCTATTTTGGATGGGGACACACGCTGGCACCTCTCACGTGTTAGAGTGCCGTCCATAAAATAGACGTTTTGGTACAAATTGGGTTTAGAAGACTCTTCCTACCTCTTTCTTTGTGTGAATAAAAGTCTATCCGTTGATAAGTATTATGATAATGTCGCAGGATAACGACTATAGGAAAATTATCACAAACGTATCAAAGAAGTCGATTATCACCACGCTTATTGAGTTTCGTGGTACTATGTGGTACTAGATACCGAAATATATATGTAAACAAAATTGCTCGTTTAAAGGTATTAGATAAAGTTAAGTCGCATTTTTATCAACTCTTGGCAAAATGTAACGATAACCGACTCTCTTTTTTATCAAAATAAACCACTTCCAAAGCGGCCAGTACGTCAAGTTAAGTGCGATCGTAAAAGCCTATTTGAATTTTGTTCAAAGCCATTCCAAATTTAAATTGTTAACAAAACCACAAAAAAAGCAAACTCGCCATAACGTCGTAAATATAAAAGATGGCCGCATATTTCCAGCCAGTACGCAACAGTTTACATGTGAACTCGTAAATCTCGAGCTTTTAACTAATGTATGGGTGAAACATAGTGCTACATCTATGGTTCACATCGCAGCGCTCCTGTTTTCTATGGAATAAAGTCAACATTAAAAAAATTGTGTATGTAGGTACGTCTTTGTCTACGAGGTTAGTTTTAGGGTTGCCTGTCACTTGAAATAGACATAACAGACTTTAGATGTCAGGTGATTTACACTTGGATGAATCAGTACAAAGAAAGTCAATGAGGAAAAACCTTTTGAATTTTTTAGGGTAAGCAAAGTAAAGTACCATAGTTTTAAAAGAGTTTACCTTGCAATTTAACGTGATGGATGTTGTCAATTTTCTAGGGTATGTACTATTTTTGAGAAGTGACGGTGATCTTGTTATCACAACAAATGGGTAAGTACCTTAAGTGTTCTAGGTTGGCCCATAATATATTTTTAATCGATAGTAGACTTATTATGTAGCTCACTACTGTAGATAATTATACTGTACGTACGTGTGTGTAGGTGTGCGTGTAAGTATATGTCGTTGTATGGCGACATTTGACAACTGATAGCTGTTAATACGACTTCTTTTCTTAAAATCAAACAGACCAAGGCACAGAACCTATTAATCGCACGAAATATGTGGTTTGCCAAAATAAAGTTTCAATTTATTTTTACGAAAAAATGCCAAGTGAAAAAAATATCTAGCTATCCACAGATGTGAGTATTATAAGTCTAACTACTATCGATAAAAATATATATTACGGTGATCCAGAAAACTTAAGGTACCCAATTCACATTTGGTACCTAACTTAAAAGAAAAATCTAGTTAATGATGGTTTCTGTGACAATTTGTTTCACGTTTATGATTGGCTGAATAATAACTAAATGAGCCAATCACAATCAAGACGCTGTAACGTCAAACGGACCTAACGCTGGATACTAACGCCATCTAGCGATACGTCTGTTAAGAAACCCTCCTTACAAAAAAATATGAAACGGTACCCAAGAGTGTTAAAAAGACTCATATTAGCCTATTTGCACAAGAAATGCGGCTGTGAAAATAAAAAACTAAAATTTTCATGCCTTTTCGCTTGTGCACTTCCATTCAGCTTCCCCATCGGAATTTTTTCCTGAATATTTTCCTTTCACTAAGGCGTCAGCGACTAACAGCAAAGGTTTTTTTTCCTATTTTATTTTTACACGAAAAACTGTACGCGCAGTCCCCAAATTTAATTTGGGCAGTGCATCAAAAACATCGTCTGTTTTTATTTTTACCGCTACGACGTAGAGCAATTTTGGTATGTTCCGTGTAATATTTTGCTCCAGTTATTTGATAGGATCGCGTTTATTATATAATTGTGTAACTATCAATACCACGGCACGGGGCTAATGACAGTAATATAATTGTCACGCGAGCTAAATTATATGTCTAAAAAGCTACATATTTATATTCCCATCTCAGCCTATAATGAAATTGCTCAGATTATTTTGTTTATATGTATTTTTCTCATTCTTATTTTGTCTTTGCTGAATTTGATCGTTTTTTGATATTTCGTCAGTGAACACTAAATCAATCTGACATACTTATATTTTCCTAATTAATCAATTTTTAAAAAGAAAACGTGCAAACATTGATTTTATTTTGATTGATAGTTAATCCTCAACTATTCTATAATACTATAACTATTCTATTATATGGTTTGAAGGTGTTTTCTGAAGGGGTGGCTTGTGCCTTTAACATATACGGAAACGGAGGCCCTTCTATCTTGTTGATGCTGGTTGGATCTCGGTAGGTACGTATGGCAGCACTCACAACACACACACAACACACACACACACACACACACACACACACACACACACACACACACACTCACACACACACTCACACACACACACACACACATGCGCTGGCGATTGTTGACGGTTTTTTTTTTTTTTTCTTCTTTTTTTGATTTCTTATTATTATTTTTTTGTTTATATTTTTTATACATGTTAATATCCTTGTCTTTAATGATAAAAAATACGGCTAAGTTCTTATATTCCCAAGTATTTCTCTAAATTGCACTCCAGGTTCTCAGATACAGGCTCAGCCTAGTTTGAGGACCGCCAGATATTTCTTTGTTGTATAATTTATGTCTAATGTTTTAAGCGAATAAATGATTATTATTATTATTATTATTATTATTATTTTGTATTTTCTTTTTTTTTCCCTCGGCTTGCACCGGTGTACTGTTATGCACGGGCCTAAGCCAAGTGCATATCAGGTAAGTTGGTTTGAGTGGTGGGTTCGGCGGCGGTTGTTGCTGTGGTTGGCTGAGCGGTGTTTTGCGGGGCTGGAGATGTATAGGTAGCGTTATATTCCTGATCAGTTTGTAAAAATTTCCTAACTATTCGGCAAGTGTTGAGGATGACAGCTTTCTGGAGGAGGTTGTATGTGTTTGGTGGCAGTTTTAAGGTATTTAACGACTGGTGCAACTGTTTGGGTATCACTCCGGTAGCAGACAGGACAATCGGTACTATTATTACTTTTTGAAGATGCCAAAGTCGGGTTATTTCATCTTTTAATTCGGTATACTTTGTAAGTTTTTCGGCTATTGTAGACTGTAAATTGTGTGTATTAGGGACAGCTATGTCTATTAAATAGGCAGATTTGTTTTCTTTATTTACTAATGTTATGTCGGGTCTATTGTAGTGAATGGTTCGATCAGTAAGGATGGCTCGGTCAAAATACAATTTGGCTCTGGGTTTGTCTATGACACTTTCAGGTTTGTATTTGTAGTATGGTTCTATGGCAGTAATTAGATCAAGTTGGTGGGCCAGTTTTTGATGAATAATATTTGCAACTTGGTCGTGTCGATGCTTATAGTCGGTTTGGGCGATGGATTTACATGAGCTTGTAATATGTTGGATGGTTTCAGGGCAGCTATTGCATTTTCTGCATATATCAGTCGTTACAGTCTTAATAATATGTCGTTGGTAGTTTCTGGTCTCTATTACCTGATCCTGTATTGCCATCATAAAGCCTTCAGTCTCCGGGAAGAGCTCACCACGACTCAGCCACGCGTTCGACGCTTCTTTATCGACATTTACTTGGCATAAGTCATGGCGGTGTCTACCATGTAGAGATTTACCAGCCCACTCGGTCAGTTTTGTTTTATCATCAGTCAGAATTTCATTGTTTTGTATTGTACTGTCTTTCAAATTTAACGGAGTAGCTTTGCGATCATTCTGTGTAACAGCTTTGTGGAGTGTGGAGGATTCTGATTTGCTGAAAAAGTACTGTCTTAAGCTTGAGATTTGTCTATTATGTAAGTTTCTGATGTCAATAAGGCCTCTTCCACCTTCTTTCCTTGACAATGTCAACCTCTGAGTGCAAGATCTTGGGTGGTGTTTTCGGAACTTGGTCATTGTGGTATTTATTTTGCGCTGTAGTGTATTCAGGTCAGATTTTGACCAGTTAATTATGCCAAACGAATAAGTGAGCACTGGTATGGCGAATGTGTTTATGGCTTTTACAGTATTGCGAGCATAGAGCTGTGATTTTAAAATTATGTTGAGTCTGTGTTGAAATTGTGTTCTTAGTTTCTCTTTTGTCTCTTTATATTGTATCTGTCGTGATTGGTTGTATCCTAAATATTTGTAAGTTTCTCGTTCGTCGAGTGGTTCAATCTGTTCACCAGATTCTAGAGTATAAGTGTGTTGATAAGTTTGACCTGTCCTAATTGAATTTATCCTGCATTTATCAATACCAAATTCCATTTTTATATCGTTAGTAAATTGTTCAGTCAGATTAGATAGTCGGTACAGGTCTGTTTCATTGTCAGCATAAAGTTTAATGTCGTCCATGTAGAGTAAATGATTTATATTTTCAGTCTGTTTATTTTCTTCTATATAATTTAAGTGATATCCTGCATTGGTTGAGTTTAGTATATTAGAGAGTGGGTTTAGGGCAAGGCAGAACCATAATGGGCTCAGTGCGTCACCCTGGAATATACCTCTTTGTATTTTAATTTGATCGGTTTCAGTAGTTGTATTCAGTTTGAGTCGAGTTGTCCAGTTTGCCATACTAGTCTTTAAAAGAATGATGATTTTTGGGTGTATTTTGTATATTTCCAGGACTTGCACCAGCCATGAATGGGGGACAGAATCGTAAGCTTTTTTATAATCAATGTACATGGAGTATAAGTCAGATTTTGTTTTGTGTACATGTTTTAGAATGACAGCATCTATTGTCAATTGCTCCTTGCAACCTTGGCTGAACTTACGGCATCCTTTTTGTTGTTCAGCCAGGATGTTGTTTTGGCTAACGTGTTTATATATCAAATCAGCTATACATGATGTTAAAATTTTGTAGAGAGTTTGCAAACATGTGATAGGTCTGTATTTCGCTGGGTTGGTAAGGTCGTCAGGGTCTTTGGGAATCATGAATGTAGTTCCTGATGTAAGATATGGAGGTATTGTACTAGGGTCTTCCATGAATTTATTTAGGAAATTATGGAGATAGCTGTGGATGGTAGTGAATTTTTTGTACCAGTAACTATGGATGTAGTCTGATCCTGTAGATTTCCAGTTATGTAGTTTGCTTAGAACGTTCTGAAATGTATCTGTAGGGATGTGTTCAAAAGTCATTTCTTGTATGTTTCTGTCGTTCCTTGTGATTTCAGTCTGTATCCATTCGGCGTTGGTGTTATGTTGAATTGGTTGTTCCCATATTCCTGCCCAGTACCTACGCAAATCTTCTGTGTCCAGTGTGTTACCCATTGAGTTGGAGCTGTTATTTTCTGGTGTGTTCGCATGTGTTTGTTTTAGTGTTCGATAGAATTGTTTTTCATTATACTTAAACTGTATATTCTGTCGTTTCCTTAATGTACATACTTTATACCTATGCAGGCGTCCTGATGTGACTGCTAGTTTTTGTTTGAGTGTATCTAGTGTTTGTGTCAAATGTGTGTTCGGCTCTTCGTGTACTGAGTGAATTTTGTATTCTTCTATTATATTGCTTACCTGTCTTTCAAGATGTCTAGTTCTGATTCCATTGATATATTGTGTAATCCTACCTATTTTTGCTCGTAAATCGTCAACCCGTCTTTCTAGTCGTTTTTGCCAATGCGGAGTGTTATCTTTGTGTGTTGTGTGAGACTTCTGTGTAGAATCTAGTGACAATTTGGTGCCATTCACCTTAGCGGCTGTCCATGCTGCGCAGTATATCGCTGTTTGGAGAGTGTCAAAATCTGTGTCCTTATTAATGTGTTCTGGGAGGACTACTTCGTTTATGTAATGTACTATTCTCGCTAACTTAGTGGACGGTTTCTGCTTAGGAATGTAACTTCTATTAGTTGGGTTGGTCCCCATAAAATGTTGGAAAGTCTGTGAAAATGTTTCGTCTATTAGTAAGTCTCTTTCATTTACATCTAGATTGGGAGGAGGTTGTTCATCCATCGTTTCTAGATCTCTACTTTGTATTAACTGTGACTCAGGCTGTTGCATATTATTTGTTTCTTGGCTTATACTAATATGTAAGTTATTCGTGTTTAATTCAAGTTCTCTTGCTATTTGATCTTTTATTTCGCTTAGTCTGTGATTACTAATATATCCGTTATTGATGATTGCTCTCCGTTGGTCAGCTATTCGTTGTTCACTAAGATGGGCTAACGTAGGGAATGCGGTTATGATGGTCTCATGCAAGGTTTTTCGGTATGCGGTCCGGTTGGTTTCAAGTTGAGTTATCCGGAAATATGATTCTATTATAGCTTCGTTCTGTTCGTTTGTCCATCTAAGCCGAGTTTGTGTTTGTGTGTTAGAGGTATTTTGTACTGGTGAAGGATGTATACGTGTGGATGGTAGGGTTGCGTGTAGTTGTCTTAACTCTAGTTTTACTTCGTCATGAATTTGATCTATTGTTTCTTGCGGAAGTAGCTTACTACGGACAATAGCTCTTCTCTGGTCTCCTATTCTTTGTCGGCTTACTCGCATATTAGGATATTTTTCTAGAAATTTCAGGTGGAGAGGCTCGAGGTATGTTTTGGTGTCAGTCCCTAACGCAGTAAGGTGGAGGTAAGTTCGCAGTATGAACATATTCATTTCAGGTGTCCATCGTCTGCGTGTTCGCGAAACGTTCGAGGTGGGTACAAGCTCATTGTCAGGCTCGACATCTTGTACAACACCATCGTGCGTAGTCATAGAAGATGCGGTGGATGTTCGTCTTGTCAAATAAGAGGGGCGAGTCGAAGGGATGGAAGAAAACAAAGAGACAGTATCATCGCCTGAGAGACCTGCTACAGTAGTGCCGCTGCGCGGTCGCAAGTTGTATTTTTTGGGGTTCAAGTTTACCCTTTCATTAGGGTTATTTCGATTTTCTTGGCCTACAACAGTTTGAGACTGGGTAGGTGACTGCGACATGTTGCCCACCCCAGAGTACGGAGGGCTGCCTGAGCTAAGCTCAGGGCGGGATTCTCCAGCAGTGTTACCACTGGTACCCGCCTGGGGGCGTTTATTACGTGTATGCACCATTTCATATCGCAGGGTTTGCCTGAACCTTGTTAGCCGCGTATGTTTCATCAGTACGCGTGTCCGTCCCCCACGTGGCCTGCTGGTCGGCTCGGACGTAAGGTAGGGCTTTAGGGGACTATTATTATATTATTATTATTATTATTATTCAAAATCAGTTAACATAGCGGTTGGGAACCGTTATTATCCCACCATAATATTATTTTGTAAGTCTGTTTGTTTGTTAATCCATCACGTCTAAACCGCTGAACCGTTATTAGGATGAAATTCGGTATACAGTTAGTTTGAGTCTCGGGAAAGGACAAAGGATAGTTTTTATAGGTACCGGAAAACTGCATAGTTCCCGCGGGATAGCCGCAATAACCGAGTTCTACGCGGACGGAGTCGCGGTAACGCTAGTTTTAAGAAAAGGCTGGATTTTAGGTATTAATTTACAGTCCTTAAGTATGTGACCTTAAGTATGATAAGCCGTGGTGGCCTAGTGGTTTGACCTATCGCCTCTCAAACAGAGGGTCGTGGGTTGCAACCCCGGCTCGCACCTCTGAGTTTTTCGAAATTCATGTGCGGAATTACATTTGAAATTTACCACGAGCTTTGCGGTAAAGGAAAACATCGTGAGGAAACCTGCACAAACCTGCGAAGAAATTCAATGGTGCGTGTGAAGTTCCCAATCCGCACTGGGCCCGCGTGGGAACTATGGCCCAAGCCCTCTTGTTCTGAGAGGAGGCCTGTGCCCAGCAGTGGGACGTATATAGGCTGGGATGATGATGATGAAGTATGTGACAGTACTAGTATGAGAATGCCTAGTGAGCAGAAACCTTAAAGCCGAGTTTATTAGACTTGCAAGAAAAATCATGCAAGTTGCATTACATTGCGGCGCTCGATTGACCACTACAAACTCATATTAAATATATTGACCCGGATAACTCACGTCTTAAATCGAGTTTAGCCCGACATGTTTTGGGCTAATCCGTAGCCCTTCGTCTTCGGAGCAACGCGACTCGGCGGCTGCTGCAACAAGCGCACTGCCCCAGCCGCAGCCGCCGAGTCGCGTTGCTCCGAAGACGAAGGGCTACTCAGCCCGAAACATGTCGGGCTAAACTCGATTTAAGACGTGAGTTATCCGGGTCAATATATTTAATATGAGAGAGTCTCACGGTAGTTTAATGTTAAAAACACTACAAACTCCTTGACTTTACGGCCTCGCAATGTAATGCAACTTGCACGATTTTTCTTGCAAGTTTAAACTCGGCTTAAGACCGTGCCTTATTTACATCGCACAAATGCAAACTGCAACTTGAACTAAGAGATACTTTAGAATACTTAAGACTATGAACCAGATACAGTATATTTAAATATTCCTTACTTCGCGCACCTGAGGGTCTCGCCTTTGTTCTAGAGTTAAGACCAATAGAGCACATAGACACAGTAACTCTACTACAGTACTTTTATTGTAGCATGGTGCGGATCACAGCAGTCGATATCACGAGACTAGAGAGTCAAAGTGTCGAAATTTGAGTCGATGAAACTAATAATTTAAAATCTTAATCATAATTAATGTCATCATTAATCTGATTATTACGCTAATTTTGATGAGAATATTAATGAAATTCTAGGTTGGAATATTATTCGACACTTGAGTAAGGCTAAACGGAGTTAGCAAGCATATTCGTTACTTACCAATTAATAAGTACCGATATAACTCAAGATCCATTAGATTAGATTTTTGCAGGTGGTAGGACCTGTGCAAGGTCCGCCCGGATCGCTACCACCATCTTGCTCGCTAATCCTGCCGTGAAGCAGCAGTGCTTGCGCTGTTGTGTTTCGGTGTGGAGAGTTAGACAGCCGGTGAAATTACTGGCACTTGAGGTATCCCATCTTAGGCCTCTAGGTTGGCAACGCATCTGCAATCCCCCTGGTATTGCAGGTGTCTATGGGCGATGGTGATCTCATACCATCAGGAGACCCACTTGCTCGTTTGCCATCCAGTCAAATAAAAAAATAAAAATAAAAGATCCATTAGGTCCTATCACTAAACGTTACGTTACATGCATATTACGTTTCTTCACTTGATTGTGCTTTGTATTTAATTAATTGACTGTAAAAATCTGATAGCTTAAGATTGGTTTTTGGAATATTTTTTGTATTTTTTATTTCAATTCCAAATTTTTACTTTTACGGTCATCCCGTAAAACCTAAATTGAAAATACAAACTGAAATAAAGATGCACAGAAAAATAACCGCGTGCTATACCGCTACACCACTGATGTTGGTGATGGTGTAGCGGTATAGCACGCGGTACGGAATACCGAGGACCTGGGTTCGATTCCCAGTGATGGTCTTATTTTTCTGGTTTTTCTGTGCATCTATATTTCAGTTTGTATTTTCAATTCTGATAGCTTAAGTTTATTTCGTAAAACACAGTTCTTTTATGTTCAAATATTTTACGCCAGTCATATTCAGGCTACAACTTAAATAAACATACAATATTTAGACCGCAGCCATTTCTTTTGAGTAAAACGAAACGTGCATCAAGTGTCACCCTGTACCATGATAGAATGAAAGTACTGTAATCTAAAAATTTTTTTTTTTTACCTTGCTTTTCTTCATTAAAACAAATAGTTATTGATTGATACGGCCAAAGGTACAAAAATATACACGACTTTATTGGCTCAACATTAATGTCGTATATACCTACGTGATTTTGTAACTTTGGCCGTATCTTTGTCGTTGTCTGTACCCAGCGACTTAGAACAGAGTCGCAGATTACCTACTGAGTTTAAATATACTGCTTTTTTTAATCCCAGTGAGTCTACTTTACGAGATAAGGGTTTTAAGCACTAAGCTTGAACCCTTTTAGTACAATTTGCGTCTGGAATATATTAGGTCATCGCGAGGACGCACTGAGCGTAAAACTTTTGGTATAAATCTAGCTTCTGCCTTCGTCAAAATAAATTTTTTTTTTTTAGTCATCATCATATCAGCCGAAAGATATTTTTGGACAAAGGCTTCCCCTAAAGAGTTCTACAATGATTGAACTGGATTGCAGTATCTCGTTAGGAGTTTTTTCATGCTTCAAGCTCGTGATCGCGTTTCTAGAATCTTACTGATGAATATTTCGAGTAATATTAGCTTTTTTGAACATGAAACTACCGTGAGACTCACTCATATTAAATATAATGACCCGGATAACTCACGTCTTAAATCGAGTTTAGCTGGACATGTTTCGGGCTAATCCGTAGCCCTTCGTCTTCGGAGCAACGCGACTCAGCGGCTGCTGCAACACGCGCACACATGTCGAGCTAAACTCGATTTAAGACGTGAGTTATCCGGGTCATTATATTTAATATAATATTAGCTTTTATTTGATACCAATATTAACAACTAAAAAAATCTTCCCCTCTACAATATTATGGAGGGGAAGATTTTTTCATGGACGTCATTTAAAAATATTATATCCCATGTCACTCCGATCGTTATGACGAATCTAATCGAATGATACCTCTTACAATGCCAACCGTGCAGCCGTGCTACAGTAGTGATGCGACTCAAGTCGGATTTTGTGACTCGAGTCACTCGAGTTTTCGAGCCACTCGAGTAAACTACTTACACTCCTTACAACTCGAGATAGAATTTTCCACTTGAGCTGAGCTTAGATTAAGATTTTTTAAATACCTTTATTAAATAAGGGATACTGTTTAATTTTAGTAATAAGAATAAAATAACAGATTAATTAAATGATTAATACAACATAACACAGTACAAATCAATTTATTAAATTAGTAATATTTGGTAATACGAAATAACATACAAAATATTATGTACCTTATTTATGTCATTGGTTAATTAGTCGTAAGAAGTCATTTTGTTTTTCTTTTTTACTAGTAATAAAATTTGACTTTTACGTCTAATTAAGCGCGCCAAGTTGACTCGGTAACTCGAGTGCAAACGAACTCGAGTAATTTTTTTTTCACTCGAAAACGATTTTTAACAAATTCACTCGAGTCACTCGAGTAAATAACCTAACCATAAAAATTTCATTTTTAATACAAGCTTTTTTCGGACTGTACTTTTTGTTGACTGTACTAGCAATGTCAGCCAAACTACATTTGCATACCAAATTCCAAGTCGATGCTATTAACCGTTGAAGAGTTCCATCCCGCGGAGACGATCCTGGCTGGACCACCAGAATGTCACTACTAGATTATTGTATTGTCACGCGATTTACATAAGTATTCCAAATTGCAAGTCAATCTGACTACTGAAAGATGGTCAAATTTAACTTGCAAGATTTGATTACAGACAGACAGACAGACAACGGGACAGGTGAAACAAAATAAAAGCTTGTAATTGTAAAAACGGCTCAAGTCGCATCACTAGGCTACAGAGAGGACCGATGGAATATATATAAGAACATAAATACATATCGATGGTGGAAGTCTCAATTGGCGTAAGGGACAAAATACCGAAAATCACTTTTAAACATAGAAAATTAGAGTTTTTTTTTCTCTGTCGATTGGTAGTATTCAAGTTACGATACGCCCCTTACTTTTGCTGTTATCAACATTTATTATTTTAAAAATAAAATAGCTTAAGGGACATGATATAAAATATTTGAGCTGAAAATGGCGTAAATGTATTATTTTTTTTAATATTTGGGTCGTAAGGGGCTGTGGCAGTCTCATATGTCCTTTACGACTCGGCTCATGTCGTTAAAAAAAAAACCAACAAATATAATAAAAGGGCGTATGGGTCAATTATTGTTTCATTGCCCTTTACACCCCAACATTTTATAACGAATAAGATAAAAAAGCAAGAAGTTGTTTGGGCGTAACCTTACCGCCTGTGCCTATTTCTTGTACCTAACATCAAATACTAACGCGTCTACCTACTTTCCACGCGCCGAGCGTTTGCGCATTGCACATTCGGTCAGTCGTGTCAGACACGTCAAACACGGAGGACGTATTTGATTGCCTACGTTTGTTCTTTGTCAACGCGCGTATTTTTTTATAAGATGCCAAAAGCAAAACAAAAAAAAGAAGATTAAGTTGATGGATCCCCTAATGGCTTGACGTCGAGCTAACATTTCCGTAATGGATTTCAGTCAAGGATGTTGAGGTAAATTTCTCTTAGCTACTTTGTTATTTTAAGCTGTCCTGACAGATCCTAATAAAGGAAGCCTGTGCCCAGCAGTGGGACGTATATAGGCCGAGATGATGATGCATACATAATAATAGTTGGCCTGTATTAATAATTATGTTGAGGGTTAAAAATGGTATAATCGGAACGTCGTAAGGGACATTAAAAAACAGCAATTTATAAAATAATAAATACTTTTATGGGCGTAAGGGGTATAAAAAGCAAGAGCTAGAGTAAATTGTCGATCGTAGGGGCAGTAGCAAACAGACCTTTAAAAAAAAAGTGTAATTGTACGTCGTAAGGGGCATTAAACAACAGCAACTTATAAATAAGGAAACTCTACGGGCGTAAGGGACATCAAAAGCTAAAAACTAGAGTAAATTTTAGTCGTAAGGACAGTAACAAACAGACATTTTAAAAATTGAGGTTATTTATGGTGTAGGGCACTTAAAGTAAAATACTTTGCTTGCTTCTTTAAGTTCATTAAAATACCTTGTTAATGTTAGGTCGTAGGAGGCATCAAAACAGATGGTTTAAAGAACTTGTAGTGATTGAAACAACAACTCAAGCAAGCATACTCCCAAATGTGCAAGAAATAGTGCAAGCAAGCGTGCAAGAAAGCATGCAAGCAAGCATGCAAGCAAGCAAGCAAGCAAGCATGTAAGCAACCACCTAAGCAAGCTTGCAAGTGAGCATGTAATTTTGTCAATCAAATCAACAAACATGCATTTTATCGGCCTGGGTTAGATGAACATCGCGGGTTACCCCGATCCGCGATGACCGGTCTATGGTATCTCCTCCAGCGCTCGCATGAAGCGGGCTGGCGTCCCCACTCCCTCACAGCTGCAATCAGTGTGTTAGAGGAAGCATAAATAGTGCAAGCATGCATGCAAGCAAGCGTGAAGCCAGAAGGCAAGCATGCATGCAAACAACAAATCAAGCAAGAATACTCCAAATGTGCAAGAAATAGTGCAAGCAAGCATGCAATCAAACATGCAAGCAAGCATGCAAGCAAGCAAGCAAGCATGTAAGCAATAATGCAAGCAAGCAGAGTTAGTACGCCAGTGGTGGTAGTAAAAATCATTTCATCATCATCGTCATCAACAACATCATCAGTTCGTTTATCGCTACCCCCCGGAACTATGCTATTTTCCGGGATAAAAACTTATTTACTTGGCGATTTTTAACAGCTGCAATATCTTCCTTGACCCTCTCAGCTATAAAGAAACAAGTCAGCCATAGCCGAGCATTTGTTGGAGTCAGGACCAAACCACTGGATTGAGCTTCACAATCCCAAAATTCTGTCCACGGAACGTCATTTCCACTCAAGAATGGTACGTGAAGCAGTTGAAATAAAAAAGCATAAAAATGTCAACCGGGACGATGGATATAAGCTTTCATCTTCGTGGAATCCTGTTATTATATAAGTGTCGACGTCGGATGACTGTTGTGTGAGTCCGTGTGATGATGGGTGACAAATAAAAATCACAATTGCGGGTAGTTCGTGATACGAGTGCTGGTACTATTAGTGATCAAGTCGGGTAGTTCGAAGGACTCGCGCTGCTAGGCAGATTGACACCCCACACTTCAGTCCACCTCGTGACCACGGCCACTGCAATGTTGCCGAAAACGTCGAGGTAAATATTACTCGTGTGTGTTAGCGTGATAAGTCCCGTTGGTGGTATTTTGACTATGAGTGAGAATCACGAAAGTTTAAAACGTTATAAAATTTATTTGAATTTTATTTAAACTTTTAACTCTATAATGTCCATTTAAAGCAAAATGTTACAAATTACATATTTTTTAAGGGGACGTGCAAAATTGTGGCTTTTGCGCGTTATTTTAAATAATTAAAGTGGTCTTTGAGTTAATTCACCATTTTTCTTAATTTTTCTACAGGAACTTACGTCCAAATATGTAGCAAATAAAATATAAATGTCATATAAGACCAAAAATCGGTTACTACAATATTATTTATTTTACGGTTTATGGGTGTAAGGGGCTATGACACCCGTATGTCACGGCGTAAGGGACAGCTATTTTTCTTATTAAGCTTTTTACGAAATGTCTATAGTTTCACGTTGAAAAGCAAGAAAATTCAAGATTTTACGTAATATAACGTCCTGCTAAGTTAAACATTAACAATGCTGTGAGGGTTTAAAATTACCAAAAACTTCTTTCGCTCTCCTGAAAAGTAGCATTTTGTCCCTTACGTCAATTGAGACTTCCACCATCGATATATCCTAGACAAACATAACCCTCCTTTGGACGTCGAATAAAAATACTATCGTCACTTTACTCAACCAAAGCACCGACCGAGACAGCTGTATTTTTGTGGACGCCGACCAAAAAACTACACCGGCTTTTCGTAAACGTACTCGTTATTTTTGGTCGTTAGTTATGCAAATGTACCGTATTTACTGTATTTTGCTCTTTACAAAGTTTAAAGTCTGAGCTCGTATCCAATAAGGATCCCTGTTTTATGCTAGCGCCCTCCCAGGCTTATACTCCTTGTGTCTCAGGTGTTTTGTTGTTCCGTTTGAAGAAAAGGAGAATCGATAGAAAGAGAGAGAAAATTATTTAACTCCAATAATCTGTCTACTGCAGTAAAACTAAATGTAAATTTTGGATTTGTTAGTTTTTTTTATGATATGACTTGGAAACCGAGACCTTTCAGCCAGGTCTTTCATCCCAGCCTATATACGTCCCACTGCTGGGCACAAGCCTCCTCTCAGAACAAGAGGGCTTGGGCCATAGTTCCCACGCGGGCCCAGTGCGGATTGGGAACTTCGCACGCACCATTGAATCGCTTCGCAGGTTTTGTGCAGGTTTCCTCACGATGTTTTCCTTCACCGCAAAGCTCGTGGTAAATTCCAAATGTAATACCGCACATGAATTTCAAAAAACTCAGAGGTGCGAGCCGGGGTTCGAACCCACGACCCTCTGCTTGAGAGGCGATAGGTCAAACCACTAGGCCCGGCCACCACGGCTACAGCCAGCCAAGTCTTTATGAAGTCCTTGTTCATTCACTTTGATCTTTATTTTTCCAATAGTATTTTTCATGTATTTGTAGAGTGGGTTCCTCAACTTGAGTTGTCTGTTTTTTGTTTAGTGTGGTGTTGGTGATACCAAGTTGGTTTTGTGTGATTCTTGTGTGTTCTTATGTGGAGGAACTGTAGGAAGACTCATTGGTTGCATAAATGTAGCTATCATAGGGTCGTAAATTAATTGGTTTTATTTCATTGATATGGACTTCCATAAAATAACGTCTGATTCAATAAAATGTTACCTACGTATTAAAATAAATCACAAAAGAATACGGTAGGATTAATCCTTGAAAATTGCATTCCTATTACCATATTTCCGAGCGAAGCACGAAAATTCTACGGAATTATTAAAGCTCAGATTCCATATTATGAAACGGTGATCTAAATCTAGGTCACAGTATAAATCCAGTACGTAATCTGCAAACTACGCGCCGGATTTTCTCTACAGAGCGCTGCCCGTAAGCATTCGCTATAATTTATTCCATTAGAGATTACTTGAGATTCGTTGTATTTACATTGACTATTGTAGTTCGAAGAATGAATTGGAGGCCTCAGCCTATAGTTAATTGAGCAGTAGGCGTTGCATACACACATAATTATAAGTTCATTATAGCGCTTTCTTTTCATTTACCAACTTTTGATAGAAAAAATGTGAATGGACTTTAATGCATAAAAAAATATTGTCGGGCAACGTAGGCCATTAAAATTACTTGCATTAAAATTTGAAATTATGCAAAATCCATGTTCTTCAATTATTTTAGGTAATGTAATTTTATATGAATAATAGGTATATGGCTATCATGCCCACACACAACTATTTTTTTTAATAGTGAGTACACGTAGTGAGGATGAATTTTTTCTCGTCTAAATACAAATTGTGGGGCATTGTTGGATAAGTCTTTCAAAATCATTATAGGTCTGAAAAGATAGTTTTTTTTTTTAACTAAGCCATTATCAAGAAAAAAAATCTGAAAAAATAAACAATACAATACATAACAAAGACTTTATTGTACACCAGAAATAGTAAGTTATATAATATATATTATGAATTATGTTGTATGTTGGTATTATTTAATTAATTTAAATGGAAAACTATCACGTAGCGTAGCGTATCACGTAACTATCACTTAATAGTAATTATATTACTATAATTTTAAGTTAACAAGTACCTACTAATCGATTAAAATGTAATATTGTATACACACTTGGCCGCGGTTTACCGTCTAAATTAGTTTTTTATTAAACTAAATTTGCTTTCAGGTAATTTTGAAATGGATAAGTTAATAGTGGTGGCAACTCCAAAGTAAGATTAACTACGTATGTAGATTGCATGCTGATTTAAACTATGTCTTTATTTTCAACATGAGACCAATTCCATTCCGTATTTTAGTTGGCTCATGAATTTAGTCTAAATCATTATTTTGGTGTGAAATGCGAGATATTTTTAGACTAAATCGTAGTTAATATGATTTGTGTGAGATTACTCGTATTCTAGTTGAGATGTTTATTAGCATTTGTATGGAAATCTGCATGATAATGTTTGTTTAGTGGAATTCACTGGTGAATGGAATATGCTATCAAGTGGTTTAATCCTTAATCTAAATGTCGGCGGCGTCTGTTGCTAGGTAGAATTAAATCCACCCTTGTGCGAATTGGGTTCCACAAATAAATTTGTATTTCATACATTCATAGTATTTTATAACAAAACAAAATTATTTTTGCAGTACACTGATTTCGATTTTTAAAATCAATACTTCAGCAAAACTGATCCTTGAAATAAAAATCATGAAGAATTCTAGAAATAATGATCAAAAATTATCAGTTTTAACCCTTAGCCAGACGACGAGGGGTTTATTGAGGGTATGTGTTGTACAACTCGTTATTGTATATAAAACATATGAAAATAACAGTTAACAAGAGAAAGAGATGTACAAAGGCGAACTTGTCCTTTACAGGGATCACTTCCAGTTAACCTTTGAATGAGGTTATTATTTATTACATACATACATTGCAAGATAAATAAAAGTTTGTCATAACAAGAATCGAATGGAACCGATTTTTTTTATTTACCTTAACAATACACCAAAAATAAATAAGCATTATAAGTACCTACACATACATATTATGGGTACACACTAATACACTAATACAAACCACTAATTCAAAGTTCAATATCTCAACAAGGGCTGAACCGATTTTGATGAAACATGTCTAAGAACCATTGCTAGAAAATCTGATTTCAAATAAACAAACCGCATTCAAATCGGTCCACCCGTTTAAGAGCTACGGTGCCACAGACAGACACACATACACAGACAGACAGACAGCAATGGCCACCACTAAATTTCATCTAAATCGGTACAGCGGTAAGGTAAATATAAGTACCTATAGGTATAGATTCTGTGATCTGATATGAAATGCTTTTGATTTGAGTTTTAACAGCCATTTCCACATCATCAACTCTGGCAAACATCGTGTTCAAATTTTGTGATGAGAAAATGTTGAATGAGCATAGCCTTAACTGCGTCCGTAGCTGGATTGTCACGGCTGCCTCAATAACATATTACGACGGAAACTTACGAAAAAAAATGACTTACCGCCCACCACGGATACGGGGCGTCTGCCAGGCAATGCAGAAACAGACCTACACACGAGAGACGAACCACAAGCAATTCTTATATTCATCCCGGCCTATATACGTCCCACTGCTGGGCACAGGCCTCCTCTCAGAACAAGAGGGCTTGGGCCGTAGTTCCCACGCGGGCCCAGTGCGGATTGGGAACTTCACACGCACCATTGAATTGCTTCGCAGGTTTGTGCAGGTTTCCTCACGATGTTTTCCTTCACCGAAAAGCTCGTGGTAAATTTCAATGTAATTCCGCACATGAATTTCGAAAACTCAGAGGTGCGAGCCGGGGTTTGAACCCACGACCCTCTGCTTGAGAGGCGATAGGTCAAACCACTAGGCCACTACGGCTTTAAATGTTTATTATATTCACTTATTTATTTCGGGGATGTTGGAACAGCTCTTAACGAGTTTGATGTAATTTGTAATGCGGAGGCTTTCGGGGGTGGACAAAGTGGAAAAAGCCGTGGTGGCCGAGTGGTTTGACCTAAGGCTTCTCAAGCAGAGGATCGTGGGTTCAAACCCCGGCTCGTACCTCTGAATTTTTCGAAATTCATGTGCGAAATTACATTTGAAATTCACCACGAGCTTTACGGTGAAGGAAAACATCGTGAGGAAACCTGCACAAACCTGCGAATCAATTCAATGGTGTGTGTGAAGTTTCCAATCCACACTGGGCCCACGTGGGAACTACTGCCAAGCCTGTGCCCAGCTGTGGGACGTATATAGGCTGGGATGATGATGATGATGCTGACCCGAGCGAGGCTCGGTCGCTCAGGTATTTTTTTGTAACATGTGTTGAATTATTTATGACTAGCCTGTTACGCGACTCCATCTGCGTAGAATTCGTTTATCGCTATCCCGCAGGATCTATGCAATTTTCTAGGATAAAACCACCCTGTGTCCTTCCCGGGGACTGAAACTATTCTGTGTACCAAATTTCATCTACATCGGTTAAGCGGTTTAGACGTGATTAAGTGACAGGGCAATCAACTTTTCTACCGACACTAATCTGTCCGCGACATTTTCCAAACAATTGCAGATTTTTGTAAGTAAACATGTTTTTTCCGTAATTTAATAGATGTACATGAATACATGCCATCCTACGTAAGTTTAACCTATTAAACCGTGAAATATCTTGTTGGAAGTACGATTTGTTGGTAACGCCAGAGACAATTTAGGTATCGCAGGAGACGCCCAAAGTGTCGGTAAAATAGTTGATTGGCCCAACAAACAAACAAATAGACTTACAGTACAATTATCTCCACTTTGACACTCGGCAATTCTACAATGATTGAAATCAAGATTTGGTCATGGCCGCGACAACGTCTAATCGGACTTTGTATATTAGACAAGGCAAAAAGCTTGATAGTAAACAACAAAACAAATAGTAATTTGTCGTAATTTGTTTGTAATTTACCTTTATGATTTAAACGGGGACATCCCGAGTGTCAAAGTGGAAATAATCATAGTGTACACTAAGTTTGTACAAACTTTTGCATTTTTTTCAAAGTTATGTTTAATGTTTAATGTTTATTTGGGCAAAAAACGGTACAATATAGAAAATAAAAAAACTTAAGAAAATAAGACTTAAACGAAACATAGACCAGCAAATATGCCACTATTAAATTATACAGTAGAGTAACACGTACAAAGAATATAAATGACCTATTAAACAATAATTTAGATGAACAAAACGAAACTAATGTCTTAACAGGGCAGCTTTAAACCTGTTAAGAGAAAGGTTGAATACTGAACTGTACTGTTGAATTATGTACTTACATTGATATCTTTATTCAATGATTTAAATAAAATAATACTAATAAGAAGAAGACAAAGAAAACTTACCTAAGAAACCTTAACTAAATATATCTAAGATGTTACTATAAAAAAAAATATAAAAATGATTCCATTTATAATTATTAATGGGATGATAATTTTGAAGAAGCTGTCCTCTTCTCTGTGACCAAAGAGTGTAATGTTAGCGTTCAATCTGTAGTGTTTTCTCGTGTCCCGTTACAGCCGAGATAACGTTACAATCAGAGAGTTTGTTTTCATTTACCGCGTGTTTTGTACGCGGAAACTGGCAGGGGATGGAAAGGAATAGAGAACAAATACTTGGCTAAAAAAAAAGAAAATACGACGCAACAAACTTGGTACTTTTGGTAACTTACATATCGCACATAATTTAGCCCTTCCAGAAATTTAGCGAATTTAGTAAAAATGAGGAAATATTTTTATCAAGGTCTAAAAGTGCGATATATGACCTTGACTGGACAATGTGATCTCCTTGCTCGTTTTCGCTTGTAACAAACCAACATACAAACATACAACACGAATGAAAAAAGGCCTGTAATAAAAACCTGAATGCTTTACCGCCATTTAAAGATAAAGGAAACACAATCCATGTCCTATAAAAAGGGCAAAATACGTTCACCTCCCCATACAACGTGTCAAAATTAATTAAAACCTATGTTATTTATCTAACCCATAAATAACTATAGGTTATTACGGACCCCAAGGTGTCGCGTTACATGTTACGGGAATGTACATGTTGTTCCAAGGGTTTTGGGTTGAAGATTGATTGGCAGCGATCCTTCATTAGGGGTAATATTTAAGGGTATGTGACGTTAATAGGGTAAATGTATGGAGCTTGACCTCGCGTATTTATTACTTAGAAAAGTTTTTTAGGAAATGTGATGCTCTGAAGCGATAGCAAGAGCAACGCGAGGGGTTTATTTGAGGGATAAAATCTGATATCGTAAATACAAACTGAGACATGGATGCACAGAAAAACCAGGAAAAGAGACCAGCAGTGCTGACGTCTCTCGATGAGAGCTAAACATAGATGTCGCTACTGCTGCTGCTTAAGTAACGTAGTAGGAAAAAAAGCTATCTGAGATATGTGTGCATAGGAGAAATTTGTGTCTAGACTCCTGTCCAGCGGTGGTGTAGGGGTTATAGCACGCAGCACGGAATGCTGAGGACCTACGTTCGATTCTCAGCGCTGGTTTCTTTTCCTGGTTTTTCTGTGCATCCAAGTCTCAGTTTGTATTTTGGAAACTCTGACATTGTCACGTAAGTATGTGATTGAAACCTGCACAAATCTGCGAAGCAATTCAATAGTGCGTGTGAAGTTCCCAATCCGCACTGGGCCCACGTGGGAACTACGGCCCAAGGCCTCTCATTCTGAGAGAAGGCCTGTGCCCAGCAGTTGGATGTATATAGGCTAGGATGATGATAATGATAATGTGATTGATTACATCATTTTTATGGTTCGGTACCTCAAACTGTCACACAATAATATGTGAAACATGCACATTACTTTACCCACATCCAATTAAGTCATTACTTGTCATATTTTTAGCTTAGTGTGAGCTTTGCCGCCTCCTGTCGTAAGTACTTCGTGGTTGAAGTTAATAACTTGTAATTTTTAACATGTGTTGTAAAAGTACCTACAAGTAAATATTAGGGTGGCTTTGATATCATGATCATAATTATTCTATTTGTAACCTTAACACGTTTCGCATAGAGTTTAAATTTGCCAAGGTAAACATTTAATTTATTTAAATGTATGAAAAATTAATAATTTCGCTTTTCAATAAACTTGGAAGCGTTGTCGTGTTTGTGTAGGGCGATATGATAAGCAACAAATTTATGTAAATTGTATGAATGTTTCATACAACTTATAAATGATTCATACAACCTGCGTGATTACTGATTATCATAATGAGTTTCCTATCGAGTTCTGATAACATAAATTACAAATATGGTAATGTCTTAAGGCAGGGGTCGGCAACATTTTGGCAGACATGGGCCACATAGTGAAAAAAAAACGATAAAAGCGGGCCGCATTTCCAAGATAATTTTGTAACTAATAGATATTAACCTAGTTACCTATTGTAGGTAACAGAACAGGATGTTACAAAACTGCCGCGAGCCGCAAGGAGATAGGTTGCCGACCCCTGTGTTAAGGTTTCTACTCATTACACTGTATCATACGATGACCGTAATTGCAACGTCGTGTCAGGCAAAAAAAATATATATAATATATATTTCCGAATTTAAAAATATCGATTTTTTAATATCCGATTTTTTAAATTCCGAAGAATGAAAAGCACGAAATGTTATTGGCCCGAAGGACAGTATTCCGATTATCAATTTTTCCGAAATGACATCGCTAATTTATATTTGGAAATATGACATTCGGCAAATAAACTTCGTGCTGTGAACCGATATCAAAACAAATTGTTAATTTAGAATCACTTACAAGAGCGTAATTAATTTTTGAAATATTATCGAGCAGCAATGTAATGCATAAAATAATTTGATACGAGAGAGAAGCGTTCTGTGACAGCTGTCACGTCAACAAGTGCGACGTTTTGAACAAAAACAAAATAGTATCACGTACTCGTAGTGATACATTGCGTGCTAATTTAATTTTATAAGGAAAATAATAAGTCTATTTTTTTACTAAAACACAGTAAAGTGTGATAATTAGGGTCTTCACTAACTACCCTTAGTTTGAGGTATCAAAAATACACGCTGTATAATTCACTTTAACTCTCGTGGCAAAAATACACGCTGTATAATTCACTTTAACTCTCGTGGCATAACTTATACATTTGGCGTGCTTATATTCTTTGAACGTATCGAACTCGTGTCGAGACAGATGACGAAACCTTCAATTTGTCCCAGCACTGCAATTCACAGGGTGTGAATGCTCACAAATTGGGACTTTATTAGGACATTCTCTGCGATGCAATTGCCACTTTGGTGGTACAAATATTTCATCAGGACTCTTGTAATGGGGTGACCATGGATCCGTTTTTGTGGGACTGTTTGTTTTTAAATCGCTGTATTTGTGCCCAGATAAATGTGGCTCATTGGAAGGAAAAGATCTGGTTGTGTATGGTAGTTTTCCACCGTGGGCGATGAAAGAGAAGCGAGTAGAGCTATAACCTAGGTAGGTATGTATGTAGGTATACGAGTTGACAAGAAGCGAGTGGGTTGTTTTGTTTCGTTAGTTTTATCGCTAGGTTATAAGTCAGTGCCTGAGTAGGTACTTTATGTACAGGTCGATACACAAGAGCCGACATGAATGGATTGAACCTCCTCTGAGTTGCTAGTCAGGAGACGTTACAACGTTACAAAACCTTCGTTTAATGAGTACATTAAAAGTATGATTTTATGGGGCACAAATCCACTAAAAGTTGGAGTTGTGACAGTTTTAAAGTAATCCCTTCATGTTTCATCTCCTAAACATGCTAATATACAAATAAATAAAATAAAAATCGCTTATTTCAGATCAAGATCACAAAGAATCCATAGTATACATTTACATCCTATAAACTATGTTAGTGATGAATTTAAACAATGATGAATAATACATTGCAAAAAAAAATTCAAGAAAGTTAATGATTTTTCCTGAGTTACAGGACAGAATAAATTACCTACGGTTAAAAGTTGATTCACGCTGTTATGAAGTATACACCCCGTATAATTTAATCGGGAATATCCTGGCCACAAGATAGTGTGGCTACTGGCTAACGTTGTTTGTAACGAGGCGAGCTTGATTAATAGTGAAGCCAGAC
>NC_133500.1:3436856-3437281 GCF_025370935.1 Choristoneura fumiferana
ATACGATGACGACGAACGTCGAGGTAAATATTACTCGTGTGATAAGTCCCGTTTGTGGTATAAAATTTGTATTCAGCTCGGGAATCGAGCCCGGACGTTTTGAAAAATAAAACTTAGATTATTAAAGAATATGATTTACAAAACTCTTTATTAATTATAGATTCATAGTAACATTTAATACTTATGACCTACACTATCGATATCCAAATAGAGATAATGTAAGTTTAATTTTTCAAAACGACCGGGTTCGATTCCCGAACCGAGTACAAGACAAGTTTTTTTTTTTAATGCCTATAACCCTTTAACCATATGCTGTATGTACCTCTAAACTCTCCTTAGGGCCGGGTTCCTCCTTACTGTTGATATTCAGTATTGGCTGGGACACGTCTCGCGTCAATATCTCTTGAATTATCGCTGTGAAATGA
>NC_133500.1:3437950-3492444 GCF_025370935.1 Choristoneura fumiferana
CGGAATTACATTTGCTGTGAAATAAAAAACTAAAATTTTCATGCCTTTCGCTTGTGCACTTCCATTCAGCTTCCCCATCGGAATTTTTTCCTGAATATTTCCTTTCACTAAGGCGTCAGCGACTAACAGCAAAGGTTTTTTTTCCTATTTTATTTTTACACGAAAAACTGTACGCGCAGTCCCCAAATTGAATTTGGGCAGTGCATCAAAAACATCGTCTGTTTTTATTTTTACCGCTACGACGTAGAGCAATTTTGGTATGTTCCGTGTAATATTTTGCTCCAGTTATTTGATAGGATCGCGTTTATTATATAATTGTGTAACTATCAATACCACGGCACGGGGCTAATGACAGTAATATAATTGTCACGCGAGCTAAATGATATGTCTAAAAAGCTATATATTTATATTCCCATCTCAGCCTATAATGAAATTGCTCAGAAAATGGGTTATTTTGTTTATATGTATTTTTCTCATTCTTATTTTGTTTTTGCTGAATTTGATCGTTTTTTGTTATTTAGTCAGTGAACACTAAATCAATCTAACATACTTATATTTTCCTAATTAATCAATTTTTAAAAAGAAAACGTGCAAACATTGATTTTATTTTGATTGATAGTTAATCCACAACTATTCAAAATCAGTTAACATAAGCGGTTGGGAACCGTTATTATCCCACCATAATATTATTTTGTAAGTCTGTTTGTTTGTTAATCCATCACGTCTAAACCGCCTGAACCGATTAAGATCAAATTCGGTATACAGTTAGTTTGAGTCTCGGGAAAGGACAAAGGATAGTTTTTATACCGGAAAATCGCATAGTTCCCGCGGGATAGCCGCAATAACCGAGTTCTACGCGGACGGAGTCGCGGGTAACGGCTAGTTGTTAAGAAAAGGCTGGATTTTAGGTATTAATTTACAGTCCTTAAGTATGTGACCTTAAGTATGATAAGCCGTGGTGGCCTAGTGGTTTGACCTATCGCCTCTCAAACAGAGGGTCGTGGGTTGCAACCCCGGCTCGCACCTCTGAGTTTTTCGAAATTCATGTGCGGAATTACATTTGAAATTTACCACGAGCTTTGCGGTAAAGGAAAACATCGTGAGGAAACCTGCACAAACCTGCGAAGAAATTCAATGGTGCGTGTGAAGTTCCCAATCCGCACTGGGCCCGCGTGGGAACTATGGCCCAAGCCCTCTTGTTCTGAGAGGAGGCCTGTGCCCAGCAGTGGGACGTATATAGGCTGGGATGATGATGATGAAGTATGTGACAGTACTAGTATGAGAATGCCTAGTGAGCAGAAACCTTAAAGCCGAGTTTATTAGACTTGCAAGAAAAATCATGCAAGTTGCATTACATTGCGGCGCTCGATTGACCACAAACTCATATTAAATATATTGACCCGGATAACTCACGTCTTAAATTAAGTTTAGCCCGACATGTTTTGGGCTAATCCGTAGCCCTTCGTCTTCGGAGCAACGAACGACGAAGGCTACTCAGCCCGAAACATGTCGGGCTAAACTCGATTTAAGACGTGAGTTATCCGGGTCAATATATTTAATATGAGAGAGTCTCACGGTAGTTTCATGTTAAAAACACTACAAACTCCTTGGCTTTACGGCCTTTGCACGATTTTTCTTGCAAGTCTAAACTCGGCTTAAGACCGTGCCTTATTTACATCGCACAAATGCAGACTGCAACTTGAACTAAGAGATACTTTAGAATACTTAAGACTATGAACCAGATACAGTATATTTAAATATTCCTTACTTCGCGCACCTGAGGGTCTCGCCTTTGTTCTAGAGTTAAGACCAATAGAGCACATAGACACAGTAACTCTACTACAGTACTTTTATTGTAGCATGGTGCGGATCACAGCAGTCGATATCACGAGACTAGAGAGTCAAAGTGTCGAAATTTGAGTCGATGAAACTAATAATTTAAAATCTTAATCATAATTAATGTCATCATTTATCCGATTCGACGCTAATTTTGATGACAATATTAGTGAAATTCTAGGTTGGAATATTATTTGCCACTTAAGTACGGCTAAACGGAGTTAGCAAGCATATTCGTTACTTACCAATTAATAAGTACCGATATAACTCAAGATCCATTAGGTCCTATCACTAAACGTTACGTTACATGCATATTACGTTTCTTCACTTGATTGTGCTTTGTATTTAATTAATTGACTGTAAAAATCTGATAGCTTAAGATTGGTTTTTGGAATCTTTTTTGTATTTTTTATTTCAATTCCAACTTTTTACTTTTACGGTCATCCCGTAAAACCTAAATTGAAAATACAAACTGAAATATAGATGCACAGAAAAACCAGAAAAATAACCGCGTGCTATACCGCTACACCACTGATGGTGGTGATGGTGTAGCGGTATAGCACGCGGTACGGAATACCGAGGACCTGGGTTCGATTCCCAGTGATGGTCTTATTTTTCTGGTTTTTCTGTGCATCTATATTTCAGTTTGTATTTTCAATTCTGATAGCTTAAGTTTATTTCGTAAAACACAGTTCTTTATGTTCAAATATTTTACGCCAGTCATATTCAGGCTACAACTTAAATATACATATAATATTAAGACCGCAGCCATTTCTTTTAGAGTAAAACGAAACGTGCATCATGTGTCACCTGTACCATGCTAGAATGAAAGTACTATAATCTAATATTTTATTTTTTTACCTTGCCTATCATAATCTGTGAATTGGGTAATTTTCTTCATAAAACAAATCATTATTGATTGATACGGCCAAAAGTACAAAAATATGCATGTATACACGACTTTATTGACTCAAAATTAATGTTGTATATACGTGATTTTGTAACTTTGGCCGTATGTTTGTCGTTGTCTGTACCCTACCCAGCGACTTAGCACAGAGTCGCAGATTACCTACTGAGTTTAAATATACTGCTTTTTTTAATCCCAGTGAGTCTACTTAACGAGATAAGGGTTTTAAGCACTAAGCTTGAACCCTTTTAGTACAATTTGGGTCTGGAATATTAGGTCATCGCGAGGACGCACTGAGCGTAAAACTTTTGGTATAAATCTAGCTTCTGCTTTCGTCAAAATAAATTTTCTTTTTTTTAGTCATCATCATATCAGCCGAAAGATATTTTTGGACAAAGGCTTCCCCTAAAGAGTTCTACAATGATTGAACTGGATTGCAGTATCTCGTTAGGAGTTTTTTCATGCTTCAAGCTCGTGATCGCGTTTCTAGAATCTTACTGATGAATATTTCGAGTAATATTAGCTTTTTTGAACATGAAACTACCGTGAGACTCACTCATATTAAATATAATGACCCGGATAACTCACGTCTTAAATCGAGTTTAGCTGGACATGTTTCGGGCTAATCCGTAGCCCTTCGTCTTCGGAGCAACGCGACTCAGCGGCTGCTGCAACACGCGCACACATGTCGAGCTAAACTCGATTTAAGACGTGAGTTATCCGGGTCATTATATTTAATATAATATTAGCTTTTATTTGATACTTACCAATATTATTACAAGTAAAAAAATCTTCCCCTCCACAATATTATGGAGGGGAAGATTTTTTCATGGACGTCATTTAAAAATATTATATCCCATGTCACTCCGATCGTTACGACGAATCTAATCGAATGATACCTCTTACAATGCCAACCGTGCAGCCGTGCTACAGTAGTGATGCTACTCAAGACGGATTTTGTGACTCGAGTCACTCGAGTTGTAGTACTCGAGTTTTCGAGCCACTCGAGTAAACTACTTACACTCCTTACAACTCGAGATAGAATTTTCCACTTGAGCTGAGCTTAGATTAAGATTTTTTAAGTACCTTTATTAAATAAGGGATACTGTTTAATTTTAGTAATAAGAATAAAATAACAGATTAATTAAAAGATTAATACAACATAACACAGTACAAATCAATTTATTAAATTAGTAATATTTGGTAATACGAAATAACATACAAAATATTATTTAACTTATTTATGACATTGATTAATTAGTTTTAATTTTGTTTTTCTTTTTTACTAGTAAGAAAATTTGACTTTTACGTCTAATTAAGCGCGCCAAGTTGACTCGGTAACTCGAGTGCAAACGAACTCGAGTAATTTTTTTTTCACTCGAAAACGATTTTTAACAAATTCACTCGAGTCACTCGAGTAAATAACCTAACCATAAAAATTTCATTTTTAATACAAGCTTTTTTCGGACTGTACTTTTTGTTGACTGTACTAGCAATGTCAGCCAAACTACATTTGCATACCAAATTCCAAGTCGATGCTATTAACCGTTGAAGAGTTCCATCCTGCGGAGACGATCCTGGCTGGACCACCAGAATGTCACTACTAGATTATTGTATTGTCACGCGATTTACATAAGTATTCCAAATTGCAAGTCAATCTGACTACTGAAAGATGGTCAAATTTAACTTGCAAGATTTGATTACAGACAGACAGACAGACAGACAACGGGACAGGTGAAACTAAATAAAAGCTTGTAATTGTAAAAACGGCTCGAGTCGCATCACTAGGCTACAGAGAGGACCGATGGAATACATAAGAACATAAATACATATATCCTAGACAAACATAACCCTCCCTCGGACAGTCGAATAAAAATACTATCGTCACTTTACTCAACCAAAGCACCGACCGAGACAGCTGTATTTTTGTGGACGCCGACCAAAAAACTACACCGGCTTTTCGTAAACGTACTCGTTATTTTTGGTCGTTAGTTATGCAAATGTACCGTATTTACTGTATTTTGCTCTTTACAAAGTTTAAGTCTGAGCTCGTATCCAATAAGGATCCCTGTTTTATGCTAGCGCCCTCCCAGGCTTACTCCTTGTGTCTCAGGTGTTTTGTTGTTCCGTTTGAAGAAAAGGAGAATCGATAGAAAGAGAGAGAGAAAACTATTTATACTCCAATAATCGGTCTACTGCAGTAAAATTAAATGTCAGTTTTGGATTTGTTAGTTTTTTTTATGATATGACTTGGAAACCGAGACCTTTCAGCCAGGTCTTTCATCCCAGCCTATATACGTCCCACTGCTGGGCACAAGCCTCCTCTCAGAACAAGAGGGCTTGGGCCATAGTTCCCACGCGGGCCCAGTGCGGATTGGGAACTTCGCACGCACCATTGCTTCGCAAGTTTTGTACAGGTTTCCTCACGATGTTTTCCTTCACCGCAAAGCTCGTGGTAAATTCCAAATGTAATACCGCACATGAATTTCAAAAAACTCAGAGGTGCGAGCCGGGGTTCGAACCCACGACCCTCTGCTTGAGAGGCGATAGGTCAAACCACTAGGCCCGGCCACCACGGCTACAGCCAGCCAAGTCTTTATGAAGTCCTTGTTCTTCACTTTGATCTTTATTTTTCCAATAGTATTTTTCATGTATTTGTAGAGTGGAACTAAGTAATCTGTGTTTTACAATAGGTCAATGGGGAGACGGGAGGGTTCCTCAACTTGAGTTGTCTGTTTTTTGTTTAGTGTGGTGTTGGTGATACCAAGTTGGTTTTGTGTGATTCTTGTGTGTTCTTATGTGGAGGAACTGTAGGAAGACTCATTGGTTGCATAAATGTAGCTATCATAGGGTCGTAAATTAATTGGTTTTATTTCATTGATATGGACTTCCATAAAATAACGTCTGATTCAATAAAATGTTACCTACGTATTAAAATAAATCACAAAAGAATACGGTAGGATTAATCCTTGAAAATTGCATTCCTATTACCATATTTCCGAGCGAAGCACGAAAATTCTACGGAATTATTAAAGCTCAGATTTCATATTATGAAACGGTGATCTAAATCTAGGTCACAGTATAAATCCAGTACGTAATCTGCAAACTACGCGCCGGATTTTCTCTACAGAGCGCTGTCCGTAAGCATTCGCTATAATTTATTCCATTAGAGATTACTTGAGATTCGTTGTATTTACATTGAGTATTGTAGTTCGAGGAATGTATTGGAGGCTTCGGCCTATAGTTAATTGAGCAGTAGGCGTTGCATACACACATAATTATATGTTCATTATAGCGTCTTTCTTTTTATTTACCAACTTTTGATAGAAAAAATGTGAATCGGCTTTAATGCATAAAAAAATATTGTCGGGCAACGTAGGCCATTTATTAAAATTACTTGCATTAAAATTTAAAATATGTAAAATCCATGTTCTTCAATTATTTTAGGTAGTGTAATTTTATATAAGTAATAGGTATATGGCTAGCATGCCCACACACAACTATTTTTTTTAATAGTAAGTACACGTAGTGAGGATGATTTGTTTCTTGTCTAAATACAAATTGTGGGGCATCGTTGGATAAGTCTTTCAAAATCATTATAGGTCTGAAAAGATAGTTTTTTTTTTATTGTAAGGTTAAAATAATCCCCCCTCCTTTACACAAACTAAGCCATTGGCAAGAAAAAAATCAGAAAAAAAATAAACAATACAATACAATACAAAGACTCTTTATTGTACACTAGAAATAGTAAGTTATATAATATATATTATGAATTATGTTGTATGTTGGTATTATTTAATTAATTTAAATGGAAAACTATCACGTAGCGTAGCGTATCACGTAACTATCACTTAATAGTAATTATATTACTATAATTTTAAGTTAACAAGTACCTACTAATCGATTAAAATGTAATATTGAATACACACTTGGCCGCGGTTTACCGTCTAAATTAGTTTTTTATTGAACTAAATTTGTTTTCAGGTAATTTTGAAATGGATAAGTTAATAGTGGTGGCAACTCCAAAGTAAGATTAACTACGTATGTAGATTGCATGCTGATTTAAACTATGTCTTTATTTTCAACATAAGACCAATTCCATTCCGTATTTTAGTTGGCTCATGAATTTAGTCTAAATCATTATTTTGGTGTGAAATGCGAGATATTTTTAGACTAAATCGTAGTTAATATGATTTGTGTGAGATTACTCGTATTCTAGTTGAGATGTTTATTAGCATTTGTATGGAAATCTGCATGATAATGTTTGTTTATTGGAATTCACTGGTGAATGGAATATGCTATCAAAGTCAAAGTCAAAATATCTTTCAATTTAGGCTACAACAAGCACTTATGAATGTCAAAAAAAATCTACCACCGGTTCGGAAAAACCTCTGCTGAGAAGAATCCGGCAAGAAACTCAACGAGGTATATATATTTTTTTAAAACAGATTTACAATATTATTAAATGATATGTATACATCACAAGTATTTAACACAACTTTATTTTTAACACAGTAGGTTATCAAGTGGTTTAATCCTTAATCTAAATGTCGGCGGCGTCTGTTGCTAGGTAGAATTAAATCCACCCTTGTGCGAATCGGGTTCATAAAAATAAATTTGTATTTCATAGTATTTCAATAAAAAACAAAATTATTTTTGCAGTACACTGATTTCGATTTTTAAAACCTTTTGGTGTCTTTTTGGACCTAGCCAAGGCTTTCGACACTGTTTCGATAGTCATTCTTCTCAAAAAGCTTGAGAGGTTTGGTGTGAGGGGAGTGACTCTTGAGTGGTTTCGCAGCTATCTTACAAATAGACACCAAACAGTAAGGGTGGGCGATCTCTGTAGTGACCAGTTGCCAATTAGTTTTGGGGTTCCGCAGGGCAGTATCCTTGGACCCACACTTTTTCTGGCATATATCAACGACATCCTCGGTCTTAACATACCCCAGGCAGAGCTAATCTGTTACGCAGATGATACTGTAGTTTTGTTCCATGGCAGGACTTGGGAGGAAGCACTTGGCTTTGCCGAGAGTGGTTTGGCTGATGTCTTGTCGTGGCTTGACAACAATTTACTTACCCTAAATGTTGGGAAATCTAATTACCTTGCTTTCTCAAAGACAGCCGCTTCGTCAGGTTGTCATCTAAGAGACCTTACGATACATTCCAGTCACTGCAACTTGACTGTTGATGCGGGCTCCGCTTGCTCGTGTAGTAAAATAGTCAGAGCTGAGTCGGTTAGATATCTGGGATTGATTATTGATCATCACCTCTCATTTAGATACCATATAGCTGCTCTCTCTAACAAGGTTCGGAAGTGTATTTATATTATGAAGAAGATCCGCGATTGTGCCTCGGAGCAGGTGATTCGCATAGTTTACTACGCACTGTGCCAATCAACCGTGCAATACTGTATATTGGTCTGGGGTAGCGCTGCTAAAACGGTTCTACTACAATTAGAGAGGGCGCAGCGTGCGGTCATAAAGGTGATGCTGAAAAACCATTTCGTTTTCCCACGGATACACTTTACCGGGACTCCAAGATATTGAGTGTAAGACGTCTTTATATTTTAAAAGCTGTACTACGAGCGCACACTGTGATTACTAAATTGCCGACTTACAATCAGTTACTGACAAAACGTGGATTTAGAGCTCCCTTACCAAGGACCAGATCCGCTTTTGCAAAGCGATTCCCTGCCTACATGCACTTACGCATTTATAACGCTGTATGTAGGGTGCACAGTATCCAACGCTGCACAACGGGCAAACTCATGTCGTTTTTGAGAAAGTGGCTTGCGTCTTTGTCATATATTGAGACGGAGGCCCTTCTTCGTGTCAGCCCCTAACCTCACTAACCGCACACTCTCTCACACACACACACACACACACACACACACACACACACACACACACACGCTTTAGTTTTGTTAAATTGTATTGGTGTTTACCTTCATTTTACTTTAAGTTCCACTTCGCGTCTACTAGGTATTGCAGATATGTATGATAATCTTTTAAATAGCATAGTGCACTCCAAGGCCCCAAGATACAGGCTCTGCCTAGTTTGGGGTCTGCCAGATATTACTTTGTATGTTGCTGATGTGTATGATTTTTGGAAATAAATTATTATTATTTATTATTATTATTATAAAACCAATACGTCAGCAAAACTGATCCTTGAAATAAAAATCATGAAGAATTCTAGAAATAATGATCAAAAATTATCAGTTTTAACCCTTAGCCAGACGACGAGGGGTTTATTGAGGGTATGTGTTGTATAACTCGTTATTGTACATAAAACATATGAAAATAACAGTTAACAAGAGAAAGAGATATACAAAGGCGAACTTGTCCTTTACAGGGATCACTTCCAGTTAACCTTTGAATGAGGTTATTATTTATTACATACATACATTGCAAGATAAATTAAAGCTTGTCATAACAAGAGTCGAATGGCAAGATAAAAGAACCGATTTTTTTTTAGTTTACCTTAACAATACACCAAAAATAAATAAGTAAATACCTACACATACATATATTATGGTTACACACTAATACAAACTTTGTCACTTCAAAGTTCAATATCTCAACAACGGCTGAACCGATTTTGATGAAACATGTCTCAGAACCATTGCTAGAAAATCTGATTTCAAATAAAAAAAACCGCATTCAAATCGGTCCACCCGTTTAAGAGCTACGGTGCCACAGACAGACACACATACACAGACAGACAGACAGCAATGGCCACCACTAAATTTCATCTAAATCGGTACAGCGGTAAGGTAAATATAAGTACCTATAGGTATAGATTCTGTGATCTGATATGAAATGCTTTTGATTTGAGTTTTAACAGCCATTTCCACATCATCAACTCTGGCAAACATCGTGTTTAAATTTTGTGATGAGAAAATGTTGAATGAGCATAGCCTTAACTGCGTCCGTAGCTGGATTTTCACGGCTGCTTCAATAACATATTGCGACGGAAACTTATGAAAACAATGACTTACCGCCCACTACGGATACGGGGCGTCTGCCAGGCAATGCAGAAACAGACCTACACGCGAGAGACGAACCACAAGCAATTCTTATATTCATCCCGGCCTATATACGTCCCACTGCTGGGCACAGGCCTCCTCTCAGAACAAGAGGGCTTGGGCCGTAGTTCCCACGCGGGCCCAGTGCGGATTGGGAACTTCACACGCACCATTGAATTGCTTCGCAGGTTTGTGCAGGTTTCCTCACGATGTTTTCCTTCACCGAAAAGCTCGTGGTAAATTTCAAATGTAATTCCGCACATGAATTTCGAAAAACTCAGAGGTGCGAGCCGGGGTTTGAACCCACGACCCTCTGCTTGAAAGGTCAAACCACTAGGCCACCACGGCTTTAAATTCTTATATTATATTCACTTATTTATTTCGGGGATGTTGGAACAGCTCTTAACGAGTTTGATGTAATTCGTAATGCGGAGGCTTTCGGGGGTGGACAAAGTAGAAAAAGCCGTGGTGGCCGAGTGGTTTGACCTAAGGCTTCTCAAGCAGAGGATCGTGGGTTCAAACCGCGGCTCGTACCTCTGAATTTTTCGAAATTCATGTGCGAAATTACATTTGAAATTCACCACGAGCTTTACGGTGAAGAAAAACATTGTGAGGAAACCTGCACAAACCTGCGAAGCAATTCAATGGTGTGTGTGAAGTTTCCAATCCACACTGGGCCCGCGTGGGAACTACTGCCAAGCCCTCTCATTCTGAGAGGAGGCCTGTGCCCAGCTGAGGGACGTATATAGGCTGGGATGATGATGATGATGCTGACCCGAGCGAGGCTCGGTCGCTCAGGTATTTTTTTGGAACATGTGTTGAATTATTTATGACTAGCCTGTTACGCGACTCCATCTGCGTAGAATTCGATTATCGCTATCCCGCAGGATCTATGCAATTTTCTAGGATAAAACCACCCTGTGTCCTTCCCGGGGACTGAAACTATTCTGTGTACCAAATTTCATCTACATCGGTTCAGCGGTTTAGACGTGATGAAGTAACAGGGCCAATCAACTTTTTTACCGACACTAATCTGTCCGCGACATTTTCCAAACAATTGCAGATTTTTGTAAGTAAACATGTTTTTTCCGTAATTTAATAGATGTACATGAATACATGCCATCCTACGTAAGTTTAACCTATTAAACCGTGAAATATCTTGTTGGAAGTACGATTTGTTGGTAACGCCAGAGACAATTTAGGTATCGCAGGAGACGCCCAAAGTGTCGGTAAAATAGTTGATTGGCCCAACAAACAAACAAATAGACTTACAGTACAATTATCTCCACTTTGACACTCGGCAATTCTACAATGATTGAAATCAAGATTTGGTCATGGCCGCGACAACGTCTAATCGGACTTTGTATATTAGACAAGGCAAAAAGCTTGATAGTAAAAAACAAAACAAATAGTAATTTGTCGTAATTTGTTTGTAATTTACCTTTATGATTTAAACGGGGACATCCCGAGTGTCAAAGTGGAAATAATCATAGTGTACACTAAGTTTGTACAAACTTTTGCATTTTTTTTTAAGTTATGTACATTGATATCTTTATTCAATGATTTAAATAAAATATTACTAATAAGAAGAAGACAAAGAAAACTTACCTAAGAAACCTTAACTAAATATATCTAAGATGTTACTATAAAAAAAAATATATAAAAATGATTCCATTTATAATTATTAATGGGATGATAATTTTGAAGAAGCTGTCCTCTTCTCTGTGACCAAAGAGTGTAATGTTAGCGTTCAATCTGTAGTGTTTTCTCGTGTCCCGTTACAGCCGAGATAACGTTACAATCAGAGAGTTTGTTTTCATTTACCGCGTGTTTTGTACGCGGAAACTGGCAGGAGATGGAAAGAAATAGAGAACAAATACTTGGCTAAAAAAAAAAAAAATACGACGCAACAAACTTGGTCCTTTTGGTAACATACATATCGCACTACTAGATCATATAAAAAATAATCCATAATTTAAATTTAGCCCTTCCAGAAATTTAGCGAATTTAGTAAAAATGAGGAAATATTTTTATCAAGATCTAAAAGTGCGATATATGACCTTGACTGTACAATGTGATCTCCTTGCTCGTTTTCGCTTGTAACAAACCAACATACAAACATACAACACGAATGAAAAAAGGCCTGTAATAAAAACCTGAATGCTTTACCGCCATTTAAAGATAAAGGAAACACAATCCATGTCCTATAAAAAGGGCAAAATACGTTCACCTCCCCATACAACGTGTCAAAATTAATTAAAACCTATGTTATTTATCTAACCCATAAATAACTATAGGTTATTACGGACCCCAAGGTGTCGCGTTACATGTTACGGGAATGTACATGTTGTTCCAAGGGTTTTGGGTTGAAGATTGATTGGCAGCGATCCTTCATTAGGGGTAATATTTAAGGGTATGTGACGTTAATAGGGTAAATGTATGGAGCTTGACCTCGCGTATTTATTACTTAGAAAAGTTTTTTAGGAAATGTGATGCTCTGAAGCGATAGCAAGAGGAACGCGAGGGGTTTATTTGAGGGATAAAATCTGATATCGTAAATACAAACTGAGACGTGGATGCACAGAAAAACCAGGAAAAGAGACCAGCAGTGCTGACGTCTCTCGATGAGAGCTAAACATAGATGTCGCTACTGCTGCTGCTTAAGTAACGTAGTAGGAAAAAAAGCTATCTGAGATATGTGTGCATAGGAGAAATTTGTGTCTAGACTCCTGTCCAGCGGTGGTGTAGGGGTTATAGCACGCAGCACGGAATGCTGAGGACCTGCGTTCGATTCTCAGCGCTGGTTTCTTTTCCTGGTTTTTCTGTGCATCCAAGTCTCAGTTTGTATTTTGGAAACTCTGACATTGTCACGTAAGTATGTGATTGAAACCTGCACAAATCTGCGAAGCAATTCAATAGTGCGTGTGAAGTTCCCAATCCGCACTGGGCCCACGTGGGAACTACGGCCCAAGGCCTCTCATTCTGAGAGAAGGCCTGTGCCCAGCAGTTGGATGTATAAAGGCTAGGATAATGATAATGATAATGTGATTGATTACATCATTTTTAAGGTTCGGTACCTCAAACTGTCACACAATAAAATTTGAAACATGCACATTACTTTACCCACATAGTCAATTAATGAAATGTACGTGTATTTTTTTATTGAAATAAACAGCTTTTAATTATTTTTTTTTTACATCCAATTAAGTCATTACTTTTCATATTTTTAGCTTAGTGTGAGCTTTGCCGCCTCCTGTCGTAAGTACTTCGTGGTTGAAGTTAATAACTTGTAATTTTTAACACGTGTTGTAAAAGTCTACAAGTAAATATTAGGGTGGCTTTGATATCATGATCATATTATTCTATTTGTAACCTTAACACGTTTCGCATAGAGTTTAAATTTGCCAAGGTAAACATTTAATTTATTTAAATGTATGAAAAATGAATAATTTCGCTTTTCAATAAACTTGGAAGCGTTGTCGTGTTTGTGTAGGGCGATATGATGAGCAACAAATTTATGTAAATTGTATGAATGTTTCATACAACTTTAAATGATTCATACAACCTGCGTGATTACTGATTATCATAATGAGTTTCCTATCGAGTTCTGATAACATAAATTACAAATATGGTAATGTCTTAAGGCAGGGGTCGGCAACATTTTGGCAGACATGGGCCACATGGGTAAAAAAAAAACGATAAAAGCGGGCCGCTTTCCAAGATAATTTTGTAACTAATAGATATTAACCTAGTTACCTATTGTAGGTAACAGAACAGGATGTTACAAAACTGCCGCGAGCCGCAAGGAGATAGGTTGCCGACCCCTGTGTTAAGGTTTCTACTCATTACACTGTATCATACGATGACCGTAATTGCAACGTCGTGTCAGGCAAATATTATATTCCGAATTTAAAAATATCGTTTTTTTAATATCCGATTTTTTAAATTCCGAAGAATGAAAAGCACGAAATGTTATTGGCCCGAAGGACAGTATTCCGATTATCAATTTTCCGAAATGACATCGCTAATTTGGAAATATGACATTCGGCCAAATAAACTTCGTGCTGTGAACCGATATCAAAACAAATTGTTAATTTAGAATCACTTACAAGAGCGTAATTAATTTTTGAAATATTTCGAGCATACATAATGCGTAAAATAATTTGATACGAGAGCGAAGCGTTCTGTGACAGCTGTCACGTCAACAAGTGGCGACGTTTGAACAAAAACAAATAGTATTCACGTACTCGTAGTGATACATTGCGTGCTAATTAATTTTATAAGGAAAATAATAAGTCTATTTTTTTACTAAACACAGTAAGTGTGAGATAATTAGGGTCTTCACTAACTAACCTTTAGTTTGAGGTATCAAAAATACACGCTGTATAATTCACTTTAACTCTCGTGGCAAAATACACGCTGTATAATTCACTTTAACTCTCGTGGTAAAAATACTGCTGTATAATTCACTTTAACTCTCGTGGCTAACTTATACATTTGGCGTGCTTATATTCTTTGAACGTATCGAACTCGTGTCGAGACAGATGACGAACCTTCAATTTGCCCAGCACTGCAATTCACAGGGTGTGAATGCTCACAAATTGGGATTTATTAGGACATTCTCTGCGATGCAATTGCCACTTTTGTGGAATATTTCATCAGGGCTCTTGTTATGGGGTGACCATGGATACGTTTTTGTGGGACTGTTTGTTTTTAAATAGCTGTATTTGTGCCAGATAAATGTGGCTCATTGGAGGAGAAGATCTGGTTGTGTATGGTAGTTTTCCACCGTGGGCGATGAAAGAGAAGCAAGTAGAGCTATAACCTAGGTAGGTATGTATGTAGGTATACGAGTTGACAAGAAGCAAGTGGGTTGTTTTGTTTCGTTAGTTTTATCGCTAGGTTATAAATGAGTGCCTGAGTAGGTACTTTATGTACAGGTCGATACTCAAAAGAACGACATGAATGGATTGAACCTCCTCTAAGTTGCTAGTCAGGAAACGTTACAACGTTACAAAACCTTCGTTTAATGAGTACATTAAAAGTATGATTTTATGGGGCACAAATCCACTAAAAGTTTGAGGTTGTGACAGTTTTAAAGTAATCCCTTCATGTTTTCATCTCCTAAACATGATAATAAATAAATAAAATAAAATAAAAATCGTTTATTTCAGATCAAGATCACAAAGAATCCATAGTATTAGTGAGATACATTTACATCCTGTAAACTATGTTAGTGATGATTTAAACAATGATGATATACATTGCAAAAACAAAATTCAAGAAAGTTAATGATTTTTCCTGAGTTACAGGACATAATACCTACGGTTAAAGTTGATTCACGCTGTTATGAAGTATACACCCCGTATAATTTAATCGGGAATATCCTGGCCACAAGATAGTGTGGCTACTGGCTAACGTTGTTTGTAACGAGGCGAGCTTGATTAATAGTGAAGCCAGACGATCGTCACCGGCGCTGACTGTACTGGATATATAGCTGGATAGTATCTTATTACGGGATATATGATGTCACAAATTGATTCTAGAATATTTTAGGTATATGATCGGTATTATAATAATCCTACTAGTATCCTACTAATATTCTAAATTTTTTGTGTGTGTTTGTGTTTGTTACTCCTTCACGCTGAAACGGCTAAACGGATTTGGATGAAATTTAGTACGTAGATAGCTGGACGTCTGGGTTAACACATAGACTACTTTTTATCTCCTTATTCCTACGGGATAGGGATAAAATCTCGAAATAACGAACGCTGGGCTTAGAGTCATGAAATTTGGTATGTATATGTATCTGCACGTCTGGAATAACACATAGACTACTTTTTATTCCGATATTCCCACGGGATAGGAAAAAAATCTTGAAATTTCAACCGCTGGGCTTAAGAGTCTTGAAATTTTGGACAGTTGTTCTTAACACAACCAAGAAGATCACGATATAAATTTTGAGAATTCCCAGGGGAATTTTATAAAATCCCGGAATTTCAATTGTACCAGATCGAATAGTTTACGCGTGCAAAGCCGCGGTTAAACTCTAGTTAATTATAATTTCATTTGGTAATAGCAGGAGACTATGACCATCATGATGATGATGATGATGAAAATTATTTGGTTTAACAAAATTTGTAATAATTTATTGATTCAGCGTTACTTCCATATATAAACTATAAACAATTAGGTACTTTGCTTGCCCGCGACCTTATGTAGCTATGTCACGTCTATTAATTTTTTCGTTGTGCGCGAAATTTCTAAGCAACGTCTCCACATTTTTGTCAAGGAGTCTACCAAAGATCGAAAATCTACCAAAATGTAATAACTTAAACTTAATAAAATGAATGGCGTCCGCAGACCGGGAGACGAGGTGTTGGTAGACCTCCAACAAGATGGAGCGACGACCTGGTTAAGATCGCGGGATCGCGGTGGACGCGGAAAGCACAATATGGGTCTGAGTGAAGAGCCTTGGGGGGCCTATGTCCAGCAGTGGACGTCTTTCGGCTGACATAATGATGATGGAATAAAATGTCCATTGGTAATAAGAAACTTCAACTTGAAATTCAGGGAAGTATAAATTCGATTCGATTATGCCTGTATACTTGTACCAAAAAGATACGCGAGATTTTGTGTAGGTACGGAAGAGGGGGTTAGTCTTAAAGCTCACCAAGTATCACCAGTGGCGAGAGGGGTTTAAAAAATTGCTAAAAAACATTATGCGATTAATGGATTACCCCATTCACAATATTTTAAGGCTTCATTCATTAACAACGTTGACAAAGATGCAAGCAATTGCTACATAACACATAGTTACCAATAACACTCTTTTAAATAAAATATGCCACATAAATGTGACACCAGTAACATCAGCAAAAACTAAAACGAAATTCCAGACCACGCTAGCGCTCGAATTCGGCGAAATCTGAATTCAGCAAATTCTAAATTTTCCGAATGGAAATCGGATTCGGTAAAGCGATTCGATCAATGCGTACCTGCAAAAAAGTAATGCCCGAGTTATGTGAGCTATAAAGTTCCCGCAGCCGGGTAAACAATTCGGGAACATAAAAATTCTTACGATTTATTCGTAAGATTGTGTTGTGTAAATAAATGTTGCTTTGAACTAGTTGTCCGGTTTGTGGAAAGGTACGTAGACGATTTTTTTGGTGGGTTTAATATTCAAAAGTATACCTTGCATTTCTATCTACCGTTGTACCCTGAGTTTATGTCTCCGATTTCAACAAAATATGGAAGGTAGACTCAGGGCCAGGGCAGGGTCTCCAGATGTGTCCCCAAAATATTGTATGAATGTCGGTTTTTTTACGATTTTTTTTTATTAATTTACGTATCAAAACGAACACATTCATACGAACGACGAAGATTCATAACGTAGAAAAAGATGTTTTCTCCAAGCATCCTTCGTAATATAATATAATAATAAATGTAGTTTAAAAGTTTCGTGATTTTCATTCGTAGTCACTTGCACGTTTGTGGTATTTTGACTATACTTATCCTTTGTTAATACCTCCAAAATGGGTGTAATTGACATTCTAAACTTTTCGATTCTAAACTACTGTGGGGACCTCACGTCACAGCAATTGCGGGTAGATTGAGCTCTGTTTCTTTTCATCATCATCATCATGTCAGCCGAAAGACGTCCACCGCTGGACATAGGCCTGCCCCAAGGCTCTCCACTCAGACCGGTCTTGTGCTTTTCGGATCCACCGCGATCCCGCGATCTTAACCAGGTCGTCGCTCCATCTTGTTGGAGGCCTACAGACAGCTCGTCTCCCGGTCCGCGGACGCCATTCGAGAACCTTTTGACCCCATCGACCATCAGTCCTGCGAGCAATGTGCTCCGCCCACTGCCACTTCAGTTTCGCAATTCTTCGGGCTATGTCGGTAACCTTAGTTCTACTGCGGATATCATCATTTCTGATTCTATCCCGCAGAGAAACCCCGAGCATAGCCCTCTCCAGCCCTTTGAGTGACTTTGAGCTTCCTCATGAGGCCCATCGTTAGCGCCCACGTCTTAGATCCGTAAGTCATCACTGGCAACACACACTGGTCAAAGACTTTTGACTGATGCTTTTGCAGTTTGGAAAATACGGCAGCTAACCGATGTGGCGACGGCACGGTTGGTGTATTTTGCTTACTTTAATAGCATTATTTCGTACGGCCTTATTTTATGGAGATCTGCTGCAGACATTGAGACAATTTTTTATCTTACAAAAGAGAGCAATTAGAGCAATTTATAATTTGAAGACGCGTGAATCTTTAAGATCTTTTTTTAAGGAAACAGGTATCCTGCCGTCGCTTTTTGTTTTTGAAATAATCATGTACGTTAGGAAGAACATATGTGATTTTCTCAGTAACGTCGATAAGCCAAAGGCTACTAGAAACACAGGGAAGCTTAAAGTTCCATCTTACAGACTGGCTAAAACCAAAAAGTCGTTTCTGGAAAATTACATACGTTTTTATAATAAAATTCCAAAAAATATTACAAATGAAACGGATGCAAAATTCAGATCTATTGTCAAGAAGACATTAATATCAAAGGCGTATTATAAAGTTAATGATTATATCATGGACAGGGATATTTGGAAATAATTCCGATCCGCATTAGCGATCCCTTCAAATAGCGAACCTTCTGTGTTAAAAATAAAGTTGTGTTAAATACTTGTGATGTATAGATATTTAATAATATTGTAAATCTGTTTAAAAGAAAATATACCTCGTTGAGTTTCTTGCCGGATTCTTCTCAACAGAGGTTTTTCCGAACTGGTGGTAGATTTTTTTTGACATTCATAAGTGCTTGTTATAGCCTAAATTGAATAAAGATATTTTGACTGACTTTGACACTTGGTCTGACTTTTCCCGATGAGAATAAATTAAAATTGCACTTTATGTGTACCTACTAAAATACCTCTATTACCGATTTTTTTTTCTAGTCATACGGTAGTATTGTATTGTACGGTAGTACGGTATAGTTATGGATCGTTGATGACAGGCATTACAACAAATACCTTTGCTTGTCTCAGCCACTCAGTGTTGACCCTTGGGATAAAACAATTTGTTCCCAAATTAGTACCAATCAGCTTCATGTACGATATCACTATTTATTTGCACGTTAAGATGGCAGTTGCTCTTTCATACATAGTATTATCCTAGCCTCATTATTATAAATGCAAAAGTGAGTAGGCGTTCGCGGTGGATGCATGCTGCTTCCAACCAATGCAACTGGTGGTCTATGGGGAAGCTTTTTTTTTATTCGACTGGATGGCAATGGTTTATGTCCAACTGTGGATATCCTTCGGCTGATGATGATGATCAGCCATGTTGGTTGTGCACATGGCCTTGCATAGTTAGTTGTAAATTTGAGTCGGCTGTTCGCCGCCAGACGGCGCTGCCCGACTCGGGCACAACGGCTGCGTTCAGCGTAACGCGTAGGGCCGTGTTGCACGACACGACACGGTGACCGTCTAAAATGGTCTCGCCGGTAGACCAGCGCTGGCTCCACCAAAGAACTCCGCATTTTATGCTGAGGCAGGACCATTTCGGGCACAAGAAAATAAGTATTTTTATTTATTTTTTGTTTATTTTGTATTCTCATTTTATTTTATTTCACTTTATTATTATTATGTTTTTGTTCTGTATCTATTATTTATATGTGTGTGTCCCGAATAAATCTTTTCATTTTTCATTTTCCTAAGAGTTCGCAAATTGCGAGCAAAATTTATTGAAGTCCTAGGGTTATCATAATTGTCATACGTCATTTCAATTGATTTTGCTCGCATTTCACGATCCTTGATGATGATGATGATGAACGTGACTATTTAAATAGATCCTAAAAATCCGGAGATTTCTGGAAAAATCCTGATTTAACCTCACGAAGTTCTGAGTCCTAACTTTTTTAACAGATTAAGACCTAGAGACGTAGGTCATCATTTTTTTTTATTTTAGATATTATTAGCCTGTAACCCGCGAATCCGTCCGCGTAGAATTCCGAGATAAAAACTATAAATTTTCCGGGATAAAAACTATCCTATGTCCTTCCCCGGGACGGGACTCAAACTATCTGTATACCGAATTACCGAATTCTTTCGCATTTATAATATTAGTGGGATTTCAGCATTTTGAAAATTCTTTATTAAATGAATAATTTGTGCTTTATAAAGACCATTCAGCCGTTATTCTTAGTGTTAATTTGTTCTTTATAAAGTACGTGCGACTCACGAGGAACTGTAGTTGTCCGTTTTTTCTCGAATCATTGCCGATAATTATATCTTCTCCCCTAAATATTATTGAGAAACTAAGTAACCCTTAACAGTGGCCTATATAATATCCCGTTATACCCCCTGACATGGGTCTGACAAGCCATAATACTAACACCAGCAACATATTGCTGGATATTGTAGGTTTAAGTGCTCCGAAGATTATCAGAATTTACTTCAATTTGACAATTATTTAGGAGGAAAATGAGTTTTGTGTGCCCCGTGGGAATTAGGGAGTTATGCGTGGGAAACGTGGGATTTAAATTGTGTCGGATTAAAATGGAAAACAAATTTAACTTGAGTAGGTCTGGTATTATTTTTGAGGGGGGAACTATATGAGGCCTTGCCCGCTGCTTTGCTTATCCGCCTGAGCCCTCGCATATTTATTTTATAAAGGACAAATTAACATTAAAAATAATGGCCGAATGTGCTTTCATCATCCCAGCCTATATACGTCCCACTGCTAGGCACAGGCCTCCTCTCAGAACAAGAGGAGAATGTGCTTTATAAAGTACTAATTGTTCATTGAATAAATAATTCAACAAGCAGGTCAACCACGTCTATGTAGTCTCCACCACGTCTTCTCCTACAATACAATGCAATGACTAGAATAATTTAGAGAAGTGGTACATTATTTAGTTCCGTTTTCATCGTCTGAAGTAGAGAAACCTGAAAATCGAATGGAAGGGAACCGTAACAGACTGACTGATATACGTTACTCTTTTAGTGTTGTACTTAGATTAATATGATGTGCCTGCCGTAATGAGTGAAAGAGAGAGAAACATTTATTTACTCTTATTCGATACACGGAAAAATACATTCGAAGGGAAGAGTAAATACAAAATAAACATGGAATATCATAAATATAGACCTCGAAAAACATAGAAAATAATGATGCTTATCTACTTTCACGAAGAAATCATACCCATAGGATAAAGCGAGCAATAATGAAAATATATGTAAATGGTTAACATAAACTTGTGTAATAAGGTCCTGGACAGACAAGAACAAAACGAACACGCCGTTAAGGGGCACACCATGCTGACTCATTTTGACGTTGACTTTTATTATGATCATGCCACAGTAAAATTGTGAGTAGTATCGCAGCTAAGTCCTCAAGTGGTGACCACGAATTGGAAGACGAAGCGTTGGCAAGCCTACCACTAGATGCACATCGTAGGAGTTGCGGGCAAAAGGTTACAAGTGGCGAGTTGTCGTTCATTGCAGGGATGTTATGGATATAACGTTTCGGATCTGGATATGGATACGGATAATTATGTCAAACGTAATACCGGTTTCGGTTACGGTTACGGATGTTAAATTATTACGGATTATCCGATAGTTTCGGTTTTGGTTACGGATATTGGATTTTTAAGGAAGTGTTAAAGTAAAACACAAATAGGAATAAATAAAAATACAATAAAAAATTACAAAAAAAAAACAAATTGAACCTATACCTACAAGTACAAACTAAGGCTTAAACTCCCACTCGTATGATTTTGTATTTTTTTATTGTATTTTTATTTATATTATTTTGTACAATAAAGAGTTTGCTTTCTAATAGGAATATCGTAAATGAGGACTTAGCAATAGGAAAATAATAAACAATAGACGCAGAAGACGCGCGCGGCTGTTCTGTCGGATCGTCCGGAAAAAAACAAAAACCTGTCTCACCATGTCGCATTTTGACTCCACCCCTATCCGAAACTATCCGAAATTTTTATATCGGATTCGGTTACGGTTAGGGATAGTTTTTTATTTCTGATATCCGATAGTTTCGGTTACGGATAAGGAGCTCCATAACATCCCTGGTTCATTGTGACGTTCTAAGGAGGAGGCCTTTCTCCAGCAGTGAATCTTCCGGCTGATGTTAGTGATGACGATGGAAACGAAATCGAATCTGCGTTTAAAGCTTAGTGGTATACCATAAACCATCATTAACCTATGTTAGTAGATCTTTGTACAGTTGTTAAGGAAACAAACATGCTGTTAACGGAACACAGTGCTAACTCGTTTTGACGCTGAGTTTTATTGTGATCAATGTCACAGTAAAACTGTGAGAATAACTAAGTGACTACTGCCTCTTATTAAGTAATGAGCTACTGCGTTATATTCGGTCAAGCTGGCCAAAACATAGTTTTAAGTCCAGAATTGGTATTTTAACATGCAAACGAACCTTTTACTAATTTTCAATGGATCGATTGACTTAATATTTGGTGTGTAAACAAGTAAATTAAATGACAATGTACTCACTTACCGTCGGCAAAAAGCCTGTTTGAACTTCTAAAGAAAAAAGGCGAATTATTGTTGGATTGAACTGTCAAGTATTGACAAGTAAATCAAAACCTAAGGAACAGTAGTGGATTGTCGTGATTTCTTAAAAGCTAAGTTAAGGCGTTGGCTTTTTTTATTTCCCTATAGGCTGGGAACACGTTGTATGACGTCGTCATACTGTTTTACTCCCACTGTGTAATAATTGTACTTTATTGCAGCTCGTAACGAGGAAAGTTGTAATGCCTAATGATTCGCCGTTGTTTTATTACGTTTGTGCTTGTTATCTAGAATAATTTTAGCTACGTTTGAAGCCTATCGCAAAATCTTTTTGTCTCAATTTTTTTCTTCATTTCTCACTTCTCCGTCCTATACATCGGGTGGCTCATTTAGGAAGCTCAGTATCTGTAACTATCTATAACACAAAGAAAGATCTAAGGAACCAATGCCATCGATTTTAGTGACGAGAAAAACAACAGTCAGCTCTGAGTTTCTCGAAGTTCATGTGCGACATTAAATTTGAATTATATCATGAGATTTTCGGTGAAGGAAAACATCGTCAAAAAGCGCACGTACAGTCGAGGAAAATAAATCAAGTACCAGGCCAGGGTAGAACCTATTCATAACAAATTTATCTATGATTTTCTTAGCATATGCATGGAATGTCAATATTACAATCAGTAGCATAAAGGTTCCACCCTGGTACGCTTTTTAGTTTCTTTGACATCATTGTACGATGTGCAGAGTTCTCAAAAAGTGGAAGCTACATTTGTACCGTACATAGGCTGTTGTTGTTGGTGTTGATGATGATAATGACGATAATAATTATGACGGTTTAGTAACTGTTCGTCCAGAGTTGTTAACAGATTTTTAGTCAAGATGTCTATGAGATAACTATTCAAAAACAAAAATTTTTTGAACGTAATTCCGGGCAACAACGAGCGTCCTATAAAAAGGACATTTTGGGCGTGACTAAAGCATACGGTTCCGTTCAAAGCCCACGTAAATAAACAAGCCAAAATAAATACTGTTACAACAAAGCTATTTTCTTTATGCAACACAGGAAACGTAGAGCAATAATAAAACTCCAATTTCTTTTAAGTCACTTTTATTTATTGGTATTTGATGTTAAGAATAATAATATAGTTGTTTTTGACACACAAATAACATTTTTACCTTTTAGGAATCTAATCTTAGCTTATTATGAAATAAATATAGGCTAGTTCCGTATCTCGTAAGTCTGCCAAACTATAACCCCCTTATTCATAAACGACAATCAAACCTATTTTAGTTAAAATGCCGCTAAAATTCGTTTGTCCTTATCTGTCACTTCGACATTTGTATTTGTTAGAAAGGGACAAAGCATTTGTTAGTTAACATAGGCTTGTTAAGTTTTATGAATAAGGGGGTATATCTCTAGCTCACGTATTTTTATGCTGCGTGTTGTCAGTCAGGCACGTTACAGTTTCAAAGGACTATTATACTTCATGTATACGTCTCTATAAGCCGTTCGATTTAAACAATACTCATACAATGCAATTTGTACGTTTAATACGTTGTTAACCCTATCTTTGGGCTAATAAAAGTACAAATAACCGTAATTAATTAAGGTTTGAGATTTAAATGTACTTTGGATTAAGCCCGCGGGTCGCATAACTAAATTTGTCCTCTTTAATTCATAGTACTATAGAGAATAGATAATCTTCGAATACTGTTGAGATCTCAAGCGCCATCTAGTTACTGATTCGAGAAACCCTAGCGGGTTCTCCACATCGCACTATCGAAGTTTCTGAACTCGGACGCATATTACAACTTTCTTCCTTTGTTTGTACTACGGTCCTCAGGCATAATAGCTCGGAGAGATCTCTTTGTGACCTATCCCAACAATCTATCACTGAGCGAGCATCTACTTAAAATGAAACGAATCCGATCAAATTTCAGCTTCGATTTCGAAAAATTATTGGTACTTTAGTCCTTACTTCTTTCTGTAAAAAGGTTCCCTGGAAGAGATCGCTTTTTCAATAAGGCAGCCTATAGCTTACCTTGTATTTTCTCTCTGTGTTACCTGTTTCTGTATCGCGTACCTACTATTTGTGGTCTACAATAAAGAGTCATTGTATTGTATTGTACGGTCAAGTTTAATTTATATGCCACCATGGCCATTTCACAGCACCTAATCGTCATCGCACTAATTAACAAAGGAAAATCGTAATGACTTTTCCTTTGAAAAGGTTCCATGGTTGCTCATAAATTAAAGTCCTTGACCGTACTAGACCTGTTGCCACAATATTTAGCATTAACTCTTGATTATAAACATAAAACGATTTAGAACCATTTTGCACTAAAATTAGCACGCAAAATCATGCAAATTACAGTGTACTAAAATAAGTACGCTAACCTAAAAGGCCTTTCGATGTTTATCGGCACTAACTCCAATATTACTCGTAATGCCTAATAGTTTCCTTAATTTAATAGAATCTGAACTAAACATAGGTCAAGGCGAAGGCTATTAATTGAATATGTTTATTGTCCCAATTGAATTACAAAGTTTCAGGGTTGCCAACTTGCCACAGATTATGTAACAAATGGAATAAAACTAAATAAATATTGTTTTTTCCATAGGTAGGGTAGACCGGGGACAGTTGAAACAATTTTCACTTAGCCTGTGTAATTAAATATCTATTGTATTTACAAAGATGTTACTGGTATTTGTCTAAAGATAGACTATCAGGCTCCTAATTAAAACACACAATAAGGCTCCAGCTCATATAGGAAACCTAAAATAAGTGCATAAAGAAGACGGGCAGAGTGGTTCAATTGACCTAGTACTAAGGACGATTGAACCAGTGTGTAGGGACAATTGAAACACTAATATAATATCAAAACAAGGAAATATCTTTACTCAGCCTCTACAGTTTTTACTACTATTAAACGTAATTAGTGAGATCGTTAATCATTTGTTAACATAAAATGTGTTTTTTTAAAGTTATACTATAATAAATATTTCGTTTATGTAATCACCAATATTTTTATGTCTAAGTTCCCTTCAGTTATTTTAACCATCTTATGTTATAATACTTTTTACGATAAATATATTTCTACTTTGATATAACATTATAATTGCAAAATAGTATCTTAAACAACAAAAAGTTATTGTCATACAAAAACAACTGTTTCAACCATCACAATGTTTCAATCATAACTTTCAGTTTAACCACCTTGATAAAAGTGAGAAATTAATTAGACCGAAGGAGTTCTACAACATTTTAAAATAACGTTATTTTAGATATTTATTCATCCTTTTTTAGTGTTCCGGAGCCAAAATGGCAAAAACGGAACCCTTAGTTTCCCCATGTCTGTCTGTTCGTACGCGGTTTTGCTCAGGGACTATCAATGCTAGATAGCTGTTATTTTGCAAGGATATATAGATAAACTATGCCGACAAAATAGTATAATTAAAAATTGTAAAAAAATTTTTTTAGAGTACCTCCCATAGACGTAGTGGGGGTGATTTTTTTTTCTTATCCAACCCTATAGTGTGGGGTATCGTTGGATAGGTCTTTTAAAACCATTAGGGGTTTGCTCAGACGATTTTTAGAACATCTGATTTTCGGTCACATATATACATGCATATGTATTGACATACATACATACTTACATACCAAGACTTAACCAGACTACCCTTCTTTTTGCTTCCCCCAGTCAGGTAATAAAAGCTGGTAGTAAATATGTAAACTAAAGTTGGGGACGTTTGAAGCAACAGGACGATTGAAACGTTTCAACCGTCACCAGACCAGTTGTTTCAAATGTACCCATTCGACACTTTCTACTTCAAGGTCAAAATTAAGTAACTTACATCGTCATTTTTACCAGTCAAATTAAATATAAATACTAATTAATAACTACAGAATAAGACACCATTTAAGTATATACACAAATAAAGAAGATTTATTAGGTATAACAAAAGGAAAGACGATGTAAATACTTACATTTGAGCCCGAAAATCGAAAAAGGATCCCCAACACGACTATGTCGCTCGCCGGCGCGCGCGCTACTGAAGACAGATTCCGACCAGTCCGAGCCACGTTCAAGCGCCGCGTACCGTTCGCAGGTACTACAGTATTCGAGAAAATTGAGATGTTTCAATCATAACGTGTTTCAATTGTCCCCGGTCTACCCTACAAGAGAGTCCTGAATCTTTAATTTAGGTGGTCAGTACTGATTGTTTTTACTTAGTTATATCTTTTTTTCCTACTTTAATTTCATTGATTAAATTATTTCCAAGTTCTGTTTTACGCCACGCAATAACCCCCTACTGGCGGTCCCGTCAGCGCGTACCGTTGCTCGCAGGCAGTCGGCGCTGGTCCGCGCTCAGTGCCTTCTTAATGGCCTTCTTGCATCATCTCCAGTGTGTGACGTGTTTGATGGTCGATGGAATAGTGTATGTAATGAACGTTTAATGTTCTGTGAGATGATGGATGTACTTTTGTCCATCTGTACTTATTTTTATTTAATGTTTTGTTTTATTTTATACCTTTTATTATGTGTAGGTAAAAAACAAAACAAAATAAACAAGCTACAACAGTGTCAAACGGATATTATCCATTTATCGTCACAAAAAAATGTAAACAACTCAGTCCATTCCAGTTCCAGTAATAACAAGTTAGAACTCTTAACAAATAAACCGGTTTCAGCGAACTGAAGTTATCTCGTTCGATTGGTTAGGCAAATGTCAAATAAATATGCGATTTTTCTGAATAGAGAGTTAGATTTACATAAATTGACGGCTGTGGAGATGTTGTGCTCTGAATTTCTCATGATATTGAATGAAAAAATGGTAAATCAGTAGCAGAAATCTTTAAGAGTACTAACGTCACTGACTAACTGACATAGGAGTAGATACAATGCACAGCTTGAGCCGCTGGAGTTAGAACAAAAACTTCGAATAACCACTAAGACTAAAAAAATACATTAAAACACAGAAAATACGTAATGAGAAAAAAAAAGGTTATTTCTATCTATAGGGTGACTTCTAAGTCGTGAACATAAATTAGTGTTTCATGCTCAGTTAATGCGAATACAATATTCACTCATTATTATTGACTCATTCATTGAAATTTGTCGGATCAAATTTGCCGTTTCCATACATTGACTTTTTTGGCAAAAATTTTCAGATTATTTCCAACAAATGGGTCGATACATTATATTGTCCGAGGTTAACTGATCATGGAATACTAATTTATGTTCACGACTTAGAAGTCACCTAGCACCTAGTTATACCTACTATCCTTGTGTATTTTTATCACAGCACTCTTGTCACCAATCGACCTAGTCAAAAAGTAAGTAGGTAACGCCCGTGTTGTCGGTATTAGGCATTGGATCCAAGTCTCTGTGTATATACCTGTTTTTTGTAATTGCTTGCTATGTATTGGTGTGCAATAAATACCTTACCTATTAACCTATTGTATTGTACCTAAATGCATATTAAAACCGAAGACTCGAGAACATCCATTCGTATTTTTCATATAAATACCTAGCATCTGCTCCGGCCGGGGAACGAACCCGGAAGCATAAGCTTCATTGTCTGTTTTTCTAACCACTGGTTGATTAAATCATTGCATAGGGGATCATTACATAATTTTTTATAGCATGCCATAATAACCTAACCAACAAAAAGTTGGAAAACCCTGACTTTTTTTTGTCACTTCAAAGCTCAATATCTCAAAAACGGCTGAACATATTTTTATAAACCATCTCTAAGAACCATGACTTGAAAATTTGCTTTCAAATAAAAAAACCGGCCTAGAGCGTGTCGGACACGGCCAAAATAGGGTTCCGTAGCCATTACGAAAAAATTAAGTAGTATTTTATACGGAATCTTCCAAGTTTAGGTATACTTTATACCTTAGGCTGCTATTTACTCTTAAACTACTAATAATTCTCAAGCAAACTTAGCCGTTATAGTTTTCCTTGAAAGTTTGATATACTTACTATCATCCTGATTTTTAAAAAAAATTCCACCCACCGTTTTAGATTTTAGAGAGGGGGGGGGGGACGCTCGATTTTCATGAAAATTAGCACTTTAAAGTTGAATATTTCGCAAACAAATCATTGAATCGAAAAATCGTCTTAGCAAGCCCCTAATTTTTTAAAAGACCTATTTAACGATACCCCACACTATAGGGTTGGATGAGAAAAAAAAACACCCCCACTTTACGTCTATGGGAGATACCGTAAAAAAAAATTTTTTTTTAATTTTTTATTGTACCACTTTGTCGGCATAGTTTACATCGTGCAAAATAACAGCTTTCTAGCATTGATAGTCCCTGAGCAAAGCCGCGGACGGACAGACAGACAGACAGACATGGCGAATATAAGGGTTCCGTTTTTGTCATTTTGGCTCTGGAACCCTAAAAAACACAGAGTTTAGAGAAAGGACTTTTAGAATTGTTAATTATTTACAAATCTAAAAGTCCAACCAAACATCTATCTTCAAGTTCAGACAATGCAAAACTTATTTATCCACATTTCAACCAACAGCACTATTCAATACAATATATGATTCAGACATATAAAGCGGGATGAAACCATGTCGTTCTGCTTCATCAAACACATTCGAACGCAACCACGAACACGCCATTGCTTTGACAAAGTCCCACGTTTTTGTCTTCGGTCCCTTAATCAAGAGGTTTGCGATAAGAATTGATTTAGGATTGAGGCCTTTGTATGATTAATAGTTTTGGGTGGTTTCACTTACGTATTTAGTTATCAGTACACTCGAGGACTTTAATCCATGAGCCATCATGGAACCTTTTCAAAGGAAAAGCCATTACGATTTTCATTGTTATTATTATTAAAGGTCAAAAATACAACAAGTTACATTACAGGTCTTAGTCCTAAAGAGTAACAGGTTGGCAAAACAAATATTTACACTTATAATTACAGAATAAGGATAAAGTATAAGTAATAAAAGTAACAAAAAAAAAAGGTAACAATTTTAACAAATATAACAAAAATTACAAAATGCTGGTACTTACAGCTAACTTATATTTTCACATATACGCATACTCTTCCTTTCTATCACCGTCCATACATCAGCAAACACATCACACTCAAACTCTTTAATATTGAACATGTTCAGTACATGTAGAGCACGGCAGATGGGAGAGTAGCGGCGCGATACCGTGCGCGCGGGCGGTGGCGCGAACAGGCGGCGGCAGTGGCCGCGCAGCCGGCCGTGCTGTTCGGGCGCAGACAGGCGACACGCCTCACCCAGCAGCGCGGGGCAGTCGAAGCATCCGCGCAAAATTCGGATCACAGTCATAATTTGCTCGTAAAGTCTACGTGTCTCTAGCGAATTGTAGCCAAGAGTACCTTGGAGGTAGACAGTTGGGTACATAAAAGGATAGTATCCGCAAGATTTCTTGTAAAGGAAACGCAAGAACCGCTTTTGTACTTTTTCGATCATGAGAGCATACGTAGATTCGTGGGATTCCACACACAGGAGCTCGCCTCAAGTTTTGATCTGACTAGTGCCGTATAGAGAAGTTTGACGATACCCATGTGTGTGAATTCCTTACAATTACGGGTGACAAAACCTAATCTTTTAAAGCCTTCTGGGACGAGCGATCGGATGTGGTCATGAAAGGTTAGTCCGGGATCAAATATGACTCCTAGATCTTTCATTGTGTGCGTTCGAGTTATAATATTATTGCCAAGCGAGTAGTTACCAGATATTCTCTGCTTTGCACGAGTGAAGCTCATGACGAAGCACTTTTTTGCATTTAGATATAAACGGTTTTTATTACTCCATTCCTGAATAGCATCTAAATTACGCTGCATTACTTCGCAGTCTTCTGGTGTTCGAATATCGACCACTATTTTGAGATCATCGGCATATAACAATGGTTTGGCGGATACCAAACAATCTGCCAAATCGTTAATCATAATTGTGAAAAGAAGAGGCCCGAGCAAAGATCCTTGACTTACCCCGGACTTTGTGTAGTAAAGCGCTGAGTCAAAAGACCCGAGGCGAACAAATTGTTTTCTATTTTGTAGATAGCTGGCAAAAAAGCGTAAAAGTAAGGGCGTGAAGCCAATTAAAGAAAGTTTTCGCAACAAAACGTCATTATCTACTTGATCGAAAGCTTTTTTAAAATCCAGGTAGACTACGTCAACCTGGCAACCTTCGTCGAGCTTTTTGTCTACATGATCTACAACCGTAAGTAGATTTGTATTTACTGAGCGGCCTCGTCTAAAGCCATGCTGAGAATCATGGAGATATGGGTCTATTTGTTTATAGATATTCGTATGCAACACACTCTCAAAAACTTTAGCGAAACTACTTAAGATGGCAATAGGACGATAGTTTTCGACTAAATTTTTATCACCTGTCTTTGGAATAGGCGTTACGCGTGTAATTTTCCAACGCTCCGGGTAAGAGCCTGTTAGAAGAGCAAGGTTGAAAATATGTGCCAACACAGGCGATAGCTCGTTTTTAAAGGCTTTAATAATGTATGAAGGCACGTTGTCAGGGCCGACAGAGCTGTTCGGTTTCAATTTGTCGATACCACGAACGACATCATGGGTTGAAAAACTTGTTATGGCAACCAGTCGATGATTCCCTGAGGTACATGTTTGATTAGGGTTCAATGATGGGGTGCGAGGTAGAAATACGCTACTGAAGTAATCTGTAAATGCACCAGCAGCCGCTTGCCCACTATGTTTTTGACTATTATAAGTAATAATTGGTTCAAACCCGCCCTTGGTTCGTTATTTAATGCCATGTCACTATGGCGTTTACTGTGAAATGGTTACATGGTGGGTCATGGATTAAAGTTGACCGTACAATATTTGGGCAGTTTCATGGGTAAAGAAAAATATACTTAACTAGCTTTTGCCCACGGCTTCGCCCGCGTGGAATTCGGTTATCGCGCGCTGTTCCCTCGGGAACTGTGCGTTTTTCCGGGGCAAAAAGTAGCCTATGTCACTCTCTGGCCCTTAAACTATCTCTATAACTATCTTTATTTTATGCGAAATAAAGTAATAAAAAAAATATGAAAAAAGCCGTGGTGGCCTAGTGGTTTGACCTATCGCCTCTCAAGCAGAAATTTCGTGGGTTCAAACCCCCCGGCTCGCACCTCTGAGTTTTTCGAAATTCATGTGCGGAATTACATTTGAAATTTACCACGAGCTTTGCAGTGAAGGAAAACATCGTGAGGAAACCTGCACTAACCTGCGAAGCAATTCAATGGTGCGTGTGAAGTTCCCAATCCGCACTGGGCCCGCGTGGGAACTATGGCCCTTGCCCTCTTGTTCTGAGAGGAGGCCTGTGCCCAGCAGTGGGACGTATATAGGCTGGGATGGAAAGTAATATGAATTTGAGTTTTATGTCAAAAATCACGTCGATCCGTCGCTCCGTACCGACGTGAAAGACGGACAAACATACAGACATACACACTTTCGCATTTATAATATTGGTATGGATTCAGTCCGACAATTAGATTAACAGAAAATATTGGCCAAGTAGGTATTCTTTCGAAATAACCTATTCAACAAAAGTTATTTAGAAAACCCCCGACTTTTTCACTTCAAAGTTCAATATCACAAAAACGGCTAAACAAATTTTGATGAAAAATGTCTAGAACCACCGCTAGAAAACCTGCTTTCAATTGAAAAACCGCATTCAAATCGGTCCACCCGTTTAAGAGCTACGGTGCCACAGGCAGACACATAGACAAACACACAGACACGCATAGCGGTCAAACTTATAAAACCCCTCTTTTTGTGTCGGGGGTTAAAAAATACGTGTCGAATGTTTTCTTATAATCAAACCGACAGATTAATGCGATTTTTACGACATTATTATTATATTATCTGCAATATCAGTGGTGTTGCAGATGTTTATGGGCGGTGGTGATCTCTTACCATCAGGAGACCCACTTGCTCGTTTGCCATCCAGTCGCATAAAAAAAAAAAGTTTTTGCCAACAGCATTAAAAGTCAAAATATTTGAAAACTTAATAATTTATATGCCAGGCGAGCCCTCATAGGCAACCACGAGCTGGAAGACAAAGCATTGGCAGGTCTCCCAGTAAGACATGTCATGGGAGTTGCGGGCAAGGGGGAGGCCTATGTTCAGCAGTGCACGTCTTCCGACTGATGATGATGACGGGCCCTCAAAGAAGCTTGGTGGGCCATATGTGGCCCACGGGCCGCAGGTTGGTACAGCCTTGTCATTAATCATTAGCCTGGATTACCCCCAAGTTAACTACGCAACCTCATGAAAACGCAAAAGGCAAATTCATTCACCCCGCTGCTTTTGATCACCACAAATTTTCCTTTTGCTCGTTGCGTACAATGTATACAAATAAAGATAAAACTGGAGCCCCGTTGTTTATATTGGTGTATCCATAAAACTTGGTACACTTTGTAGTTGGTTAGTTACAGTTTCATTTTATATTAACCCCTGTTGGGTATGAACAATATCATAAAAATGAACTAAAAGAACTTCCTTCCAGAGTCACTCTGAAGATGAGCTCTGGTTGAGTTCGAAACGCGTCAGTGTAGTGTGGTGGTGGTGATAGATGGGTTTGTGTGATTTGTGTGTGTTCTTACTAGGTGGAGGAACTGCATGAACACGCATATTTTGCATAAGCTTAGCTATCGTAAGGTCGCGGGTGAGCAAGGAAATTCTTTTAGTTCATTGATATGGACCTCCGCAAAGTAACGCCTGATTCAATAAATTATTTAATATCATAAAAACCGGGCAAGCGAGGGTTCCGTACACTTATAGGTATGTAAACGGGAAACGTGTGTTGAAGATATTTCCCGCTTTTTCGAGGTAAATATTACTCGTGTGTGTTAGCGTGATAAGTCCATGGTGGTATTTTGACTATGAGTGAAAATCAGGAAAGTTTAAAACGTTAGATTCTGCCACAGTTTCCAAGTTATCTAGTAGAAGTAATCTACAGGACGTCTAAAAAATTCTACAGAGCCCATTCATAAGAAAATTAGACCACGAAAAATGACATTGAAGCTCTTGAACAATGACCAGGGTCCAGGGTCATTACAGGGCTGTAATCATCATCATCATCCCAGCCTATATACGTCCCACTGCTGGGCACAGGCCTCCTCTCAGAACAAGAGGGCTTGGGCCATAGTTCCCACGCGGGCCCAGTGCGGAATGGGAACTTCACACGCACCATTGAATTGCTTCGCAGGTTAGTACAGGTTTCTTCACGATGTTTTCCTTCACCGCAAAGCTCGTGGTAAATTTCAAATGTAATTCCGCACATGAATTTCGAAAAACTCAGAGGTGCGAGCCGGGGTTTGAACCCACGACCCTCTGCTTGAGAGGCGATAGGTCAAACCACTAGGCCACCACGGATTTTTTTCATACTTTTTTTTTATTACTTTATTTCGCATAAAATAAAGATAGTTATAGAGATAGTTTAAGGGCCAGAGAGTGACATAGGCTACTTTTGCCCCGGAAAAACGCACAGTTCCCGAGGGAACAGCGCGCGATAACCGAATTCCACGCGGGCGAAGCCGTGGGCAAAAGCTAGTAAAGAATATATTTTTTTACCCATAAAACTGCCCAATTACTGTACGCTTAACTTTAATTCAGGAGCCATCATGGAACCAGTTCACAGTAAACGCCATAGTGACATCGCATTAATTAACAATGAAAATCGTAATAACTAATGGGCTGTAATGTTATTATGAAATTCACGTGTCCGCTCGTTTCATAAACCCACACTCGTGTTTTAATGCGTCTTAAGTATTAGGCAGTTGTCTCAATGCCGGCGAGGAAACGATTGGTTATCGACTATTTTCTCGCTCAAGAAACGAACAAAAGATATAAGATCCTGTGTGAGTAAAAGAGACATATATTAATAGTTGATCGCTGGCGGTTCACACTGCCGGCGAGAACTCGCTCTTACATCATTTGTCGCAGCGACAAGAGCTATAAGACTCGCTGAGCTATAAAACTAGCTCAGCGATACTCGCTCAGCGATGTTAGCTTGGCGGCCGCCCGGCTCGAGCGAGTAGAGCGTGTAATCGCCCGTCGTGCTCGAACACTCGCTTCTCGCTGCTCGCCCACTCGTTTCTAGTTACTCGCTCTGCTCGCTTCTCGCTCATCGTCGGCGGTGGGACAAGTGCCTTGTGTAAGTCACGTCGTAAACTGCTATTCATAATTCGAATACCTCACGAAAGCATTTCATATCCTGCAGTGAATACTGCGAGTAAGTCACGATATAACTTTTAACCGTTGAATCCGGCAAATAAGCCGTGAAGCCGGATCAACCGACCGGGTCACGCGCCGGCGGCGCGCGGGACGGACGGCGAAAACGTGAGGTTAAATGTTTAGTGCTCAACCTGTACTGATAACTAGAGGTTAGACAGAGTAGGCCAAACCTGCCAAGTATTTAGAGCACGCGTCCACAAAAAGGCTAGATCAAAATATCAGCTCTACCTGGCCGACCGAGCTGCGCTCGGGATAAAACTCGGTAACCAGCGTTTCCCAAAGACAAGACCAAGCTTGATCGATTGTTCATCCCCGAAAGCCCCTACATACCAAATTTCATCCAAATCGCTGGAGCCGTTTCCGAAATCCCCGAAATATATATCATAAATACAATAATTGCTCGTTTAAAGGTATTAGTGTAGTAGATAAATAATCATGGAACAATTCACACCAATACGGTATTTGACAACTTCTGATTTTGCCATAACTATGCAATTTCCCGCGATAAAAACTATGATTGCGTATACCGAATGGATCCATGTCGGCTCTCATAATTATTGAAAGTCAGAATGTAATTTTTGTCAATTTTTGTCATAACCATTTTCTCTAAATCCCACAATACGGTATTTGACAACTCCTGATTTTGCCATATCTTATTATTATTATGAAAATATAGATATACAGAGAGTGTTTAGCGGAGAGAAAATTTAAATCGGTTGAAAATTGGATTTATATTGATTTTTTGAAAAATCTATATACCTGTCTCTTTCTCAAACGCTTTTCTCTATGCAGCAAGTATGGCGGTACTGGCGTGTGACGTCACATGCCAGTATGTCTTTCTCTGTCTAATCTTGAATTTCAAACCTTTATAACTTTGTTATTTGTAAAGGTAGCTTAAAAATTGTTTTTCTATTCGATAACAGGCATTGTGTAGTTTTTATTTATAAAACATATACAAAATAGTCAAATACCGTATTGTCCTAGTCCCAAACTAAGCTAAGCTTGTACTATGGGTACTAGGCAACGGATTAACATACTTACATAAATAAATATACACTTAAAAACATGAACTAAAAGAATTTCCTTGCTCACCCGCGACCTTACGATAGCTAAGCTTATGCAAAATATGCGTGTTCATGCAGTTCCTCCACCTCCACACTGTAAGAACACACACAAATCACACAGGAAATTCTTTTAGTTCATTGATATGGACCTCCGCAAAGTAACGCCTGATTCAATAAATTAAATAAATAAATAAATAATAAATATCACGGGGCAATTCACACCAATTGACCTAATCCCAAAGTAAGCTTAGTAAAGCTTGTGTTATGGGTACTAAGCAACGGATAAATATAATTATATAGATAGATACATACTTAAATACATAGTAAACACCCAAGACTCGAGTACAAACATTCGTATTTTTCATACTTATATCTGCCCCGACACGGGGATCGAACCCGGGACCTCAAGCTTCGTAGTCAGGTTCTCTAACCACTAGGCCATCTGGTCGTCGAACGAAAAAATACTTAAAAACATATTAAACGTCCAAGACCTGAGAACAAACATTCCTAATTACATAATATTCTTACAAATATCGATCGAATTCAGGACCTCAAGCTTCGTAGTCAGGTTCTCTAACCATTTGGCTATCCGGTCGTCATACGAATAGGTACTTATACTTCGCGAAAACGTGGATTGTCCTTTGTGGCAGATACACGGTATCTTGCCATCCTCCACGAATTTCTCCTTAAGCTGCGCGTCCACTGCATCGGAATCAGAGCGTATATCACTACGCACCGTACGGAGCGGACGGATTTGTTGCTTTGTATAGTTTTCTATGGCGCAGAAATGCCGATCCAGTGCACGCAGTACCATAGAAATCTATACAAAGCAACAAATCCGTCGGCTCCGTACGGCTCGATTCCGATGCAGTGGACGCTGAGCTTTACGGCAATTAACCAATTATTTCGTTGTTCTTATTTCCACCATGCTTTTGGAAATTTGTAGAATTGGCAGGCACTAATCTTGTAAGTGGTTTTACAAATAGCGTATCTAGTTAAACAATATTTATCTTAAAAAACAATAAATTTTTACCGGAAAACCATACAATCTAATAGCTCATGCCAGCACCATTATATACATTATTATTATTATTATTGTTAGCCTATTCTGTCCCACTGCTGACAAGGCCTAATAACTGCATACAAGTCCTTCAAGAAGAAGTCCAGTTCATCCCGCCATCGCCGCCTAGGTCTGCCACGTCGCCTTTTCGAATACATACATATACATTATATACATATACATTAGTATTACATTTAGCCGTAGCGAGTGCTGCGGCTGCGATTCTGTACCACTACCATGAGTTTACAGTGACCGTACTCGATAGCGACGGCGTAAATTATTTTTCATCACACTTGCTCGTAAACAGTGTCGAAACATGCAGACTACCTTGGTTGCAACCCCCCAAATAAAACCCTTGACCTTAATGTGCTTCTCATGAAACCCGTGGTCGGTAAATGAGTCATTGCCCGTACTAATTTTCTTGTCATGAAGCCCAAGGTCGGTAAATGAGTGTAATACTGCATGGCGTGCAGGAGCGCGGCGCGCGCACGTCGGGCACATGGTCAGGCTGGGGTGGGGCGGCGCGGAGGCTGGCGCTGCCAAGAGCGTAGTCAGCGGTATCGGCAATTTTTGAAAAAATATTAGTTTTTCTTTTACAAATATACAATTTTACTCGCAAATGTGATGAAAAACATTGTATGTCGCACGGGCGGTAATAGAATTACGAACATCGACTCATAAAAGCCCTCAGTCTTCGACTTCGGGCTTCTAATAGACTCTCGTTCGTAATTCCTTGTTTACCACCCTTAAGACACAATGTACTATGTAGGGGCGCTGTACAATTCTCCATATAAATAATTTACGCCGTCGCTATCGAGTACGGTCACTGTAAGCTCATGGTAGTTACTGTTCTCGTAAATACGTCTCATCTCCAGTGATAACCTAGGTAGGGGTTTGAAGCGTAGCAACCGCTATATCCCGTACGAGTATGTTACGAAAATCTAAGGATCTGTGCAGCATAGCACAACTTTTTGGAGCCTTGTAGTTTGAAAGTTGATTTTTTGAATTGACTATGATTTGTAGAACTTTTGAGATGTTATCCCGATTCCGAATGTTCAACTATCACGTTCATACATAAACTTCTTGGTATTCTCTCCAAAAAACACAATACGACTATTAACAAACGCCGGGCACAGCTTGGTCGCCCATGTAGGTACTTGTCGTACTATTGTCTTGTCCTTTTAAAGGAGACAAGCGACCGAGACAGGAGACCGCGACCGGAGACCGCGACCATCACTTGACGTTAGGCAATACCTATATAAACGACAGTTCACAAGCGAGACGGAGACAGGAGACAGAGACGCGAGATTCCTAACGTCAAGTGACGGTCGCGGTCTCCGGTCGTGGCCGCCTGTCTCGGTCGCTTGTCTCTCTGTCGCGGCGCGAACGCCACCTTAATACCTAGTCGATCTTGAGTCATGTTTGAATTTATAATTAATTTAATTAGGCCATTAAAATAACATAAAAGTATGGTGCACACTAACAGGTACATGTAAATATTTAAGTGTAAAATGATACAAAATCTTGTCCTAAAACTCTTTATACCTATCTATCTTAGACTTTAGCCAAGTGAGACGGAACACGTTCATGAAAAATGTATAAAGATATCGCTCAAGTTTCCTCATAAAGACTTTTCAAATCCTCTACGGACCGTTAGTGTGAAGTGCAGCTTATCCTGGTTTATGTCACGCTCACACTATCATCTTAATTTACTACGTTAATAACTGCACGAACGCAGCTGCGGCCAGTGATGCTCGAAAATTCTGAGTTCGAATTTTTAAAATTGCCAGTGCAAGTGCCAATTTGAAAGGTAAAATTTACAACACAGCCTGTGCACACGTGTGAAGGGTTGAAGGCGTAAAAATATATGAAACTCGTCTAAGAAATTGTTGAAAATTAATTAAATTCGTCAGATCACGTTCCGTGCTCACAATAATATCATAATGATTTTCCTTGTTAGGCAATGCGACGTTACGACATAGCATAACTTTTTTTAACCCCCGAAGCAAAAAGAGGGGTGTTATAAGTTTGACCGCTATGTGTGTCTGTCTGTGGAACCGTACTTGCTCTTAAACAAGTGGACCAATTTGAATACGGTTTTTTTTATTTGAAAGCAGATTTTCTAGCAATGGTTCTTAGACATGCTTTATCAAAATCGGTTCAGCCGTTTTTAAGATATTGAATTTTGAAGTGATGAAGTCGGGGGTTTTCCAAATTTTTGTTGGCTAGGTAAGGTAAGGTTATTGTAAACATAAAAAAATGAAAATAGTAAATTCTCGGGCAAATAATTATTACCAGAACATATTTACTTACTTATCGATATTCACTACAAAAAAGTCTAAGAAGCAAGACACTAGGTACTGAGGTAGGTAACTTACAATCAAGTTAAATCAAATCAAAACTTCTTATCATTTTATTATATCATATAGGTCTTAAATATCTCTGGGACAATGAGTTGTCGTGTATTTTTCTGTAGCCTAAAGTTCAAGCGTTATAAGATCGGCCATTTTGATAGCTCTGTCATCAGTGGTTTCGCCGTTAGTGTTTGTTGGATTTTCAAACCAAATGTGTACGGACTTTGACAGACTTGACTATGTTTTTTTAGCTAAGTACGTTTTTTTATTTATAATATTTAAATGTGTATCTTCTCAAAAAAAAATTACAACAAAAAATAACTCCAACCAAAACTCGGTCGCCTACATAAAACTTAAACACGGATCCTCAATCCACTTAAACCGCATTTCTCGTAAGACCTAAATAAAAACAAATACATTCGAAGTCTACCTAAACGGTAACAGAAAGTTCCAAATTCTACTTTTAAATTTCAAACGACACTTTTTGCTTGTAAATTTTTATTACTAGCCAGTTGGGCGATGTCCAAAGCGAGGTCAGACTCAATTGGTGTTGTTTGCCAAGAACAACCTAATTTGGGCACTTGTTGACTATTTGTAACGAGTATTAGGGGGAGTGTATACGTTTAACCTTTAAGGGGTATTTTATAGGCGGCAGTGAATTTAATATTGATTAAACGATGCGATGTTTATTTTTAAACATGAGAGTATTACACGGTCTTATATAATAGATCCATCATTATAATTTTAGTTATAAATCTTAGATATTATAAGTATGATTTTTTTCATTATTATTATGGTGTTATTTTATCACCAGTTCATTATATTGTACGAAAATAGAAATTCTTAAATTATACAGTAAGTCTTCAAATTTTCCCAGAATATTTCAACTTATTCAGTCATATATTATGACTGAATTATCCAGTGAAGATTTTCTATCAGCATTTTCGATTCAAAGTGCAAACTAGCGCGATGCTTTTTAAATTTATTAATTATTCATCCCAGCCTATATACGTCCCACTGCTGGGCACAGGCCTCCTCTCAGAACAAGAGGGCTTGGGCCATAGTTCCCGCACGGGCCCAGTGCGGATTGGGAACTTCACACACACCATTGAATTGCTTCGCAGGTTTATGCAGGTTTCCTCACGATGTTTTCCTTCACCTCAAAACTCGTGGTAAATTTCAAATGTAATTCCGCACATGAATTTCGAAAAACTCAGAGGTGCGAGCCGGGGTTTGAACCCACGACCCTCTGCTTGAGAGGCGATAGGTCAAACCACTAGGCCACCACGGCTTGGTTTATTAATTATTAATATTTCTTTATTGTTTTTAAATACCTCAGCAAACAAAGCAAAGCTCGATCGATCAGGTATTTTTATACTAATAAAGCTTATACGAAGTGAGCTGTTCTTTTATAAGTGCTACTTATAATCATTTGTTGTTATATGTGTTTGTTTGTTAGTGTAGAACCTTTGTGCTACTAATGTCACATTTGTCAAACATTTCGTTTGATGTGAACAACGGTTTATGTCATTGGCAACTCATGCCGTGTAGTATTTGACTTAGACGTAAATAGTGAAATGGCGTAATAAATAAACATGTCCCTGTGAATGTCAAGGGATACCCGTATTTAAACAGACAGTCTGTATATAGCTTTATATTGTACAGAAATAAATTTTGTCTAATTTATTGTCAAGTTCAACGAAGACTAACTAAAACTAAGTAGAAAATAAATATCCGATTAGAAAGGTTTATTTTTATTTTACATCGGTACGTCTTTCTTTCTGCGAGTGATGCGATGCTTCCCGGTTATTTTTAAAACTTTATGACTCTAAACCGTCGTTAAGAATTCAAGTCTCGTGAGATCACGTGGGATTATAGGGCTAAACAGTACCTAACCTATGTGTTATTTTACACGTCGTGCAGCTATCTCCAAAACGTGACCCAAGCTTGTCTAGCGTGAAGGATCTTCGCATAACACCTATGTTTCCTTTTTATCTTCGTTTAATAAGACGTTGTCTAAATAATACAGTGCCCTTAGTGTAAGTTTTCGGCTACAAAATACGTCTCGATCGCGTTAAGATCTCAATTTGTATGGAAACACGAACAGCGCCTCTAGCGGAACGTTTGCGATGTTCGTGTTTCCATACAAATTGAGATTTTAACGCGAACGCGATCGAGACGTATTTTGTAACTGAAAACTTACAGTAAGGGCACAGCAAAACACGGAACAAAAAACAAATGCTATCCGCAAAAACAGAACCGTTTGAAATGAAATATTCGAAAATGGAACGTTTTTTACGAGCAACGATAGTGAACTATTGCTTCCCCTTTCACACATATTTGGACCAATCACGGAGCTCGGTTCGTATTAAAAGTCTGTTCGGGTCACCTACAGGGTTGTTCGAGTAGGGGATTATTTTGTCGATACATCGAAGTGAGTGACGTCCCTAAGCCCGGTGTCTCCGTTAGAAGGCGTTTAATAGAGATATCGAGTAGATTTGGAGGTATTTTTGAGTGTCATACCTACTTTCTAGCGGTGACATGGTGTCCTGTATGTCTTGTACATTTACTCTATAATATGCTTTGGCAAAGCAAAGTTTTCTATATTATAGTTGATTGGTATACGTAATATTTGATATCAAGTGCTTTTTGTTGAAAGAAAACATCGTGAGGAAACCTGGATACATCTGATTATAATAACACCAGGCCACGCTGATTGAGTTCATTACAATAGAATCCTCCAGTGCCCCTATATAGCCTAAAAACAAAAGCCTTAATCATTCGACCCGGAATTTGCCTTCAAGACAAGATAACGCTTTGTTATTAAATGCCTTCAAAACGGGAATAAGATGAATTTAATGTGGTTGAAGATGTACGGTCTTACAATTCATGGACAACAATAAAGCGCTTAAGTAAGGTTTACAGAAATACTGACCGACAATCAATGGTCGGCCATTTACGTCAGCTTTCTGAGAAATTAATAATCGCTAAGTGGTAGCATCCTAGAATATCATCATTATCATCAGCCAGAAGACGTCCACTACTGAACAAAGGCCTTAGAACTCCACATTCAACGAGAACTAGCCACTTGCGTCGACCGGTTGCCCGTTACCTTGCTTATTTTAAATACAGCATTTTACCTGAAAATTCCCCGCTTTTAAAATCTACTTGCCGTTACATTTGACGTATATTTCTGGCGTCCTTTTCACCATCCTATTTCGCTGAGTGTCTCAAACAACCCGGTGCTAAGTGACTCGAATAGTCCTTTTAATATGTACGTAATGTTAACGACGTTTGACATAAAACCTCATTTTGTGAGACGGGAAGGGACGCTTCGAATCACACTGTATGTTTATAGATCAAAGGACATTCTATATATCACATGGTCCTTGATTACGTAGTATTTTTTTACTAGGTAACGTTAGATTACAAGAGGGTTTGAAAACCCTTATGTGGACGTAAAATTCGCGGTTGAAAATACTTTTGGGAAAATTAGTCGACCCACATAATGATTTGTGGGGTTATTTAAAATGGCCGTAAGATCTTTCAAATACATTTTGTAAAAGAGCAATACATAATAACTGTCTGCACTCACAGGACGTTATAACTCTTTGTCCTAGAAAACTGTTATTTGGCAGGAGTGTACTTAATATAATCCAAATGAACAGCGACGGTGACCTAGGACAGAATAGATAATAGTGCTAGGAGGGATTTTTTATTTATAGGTTATATATTTTTTGTATGTACATAGTCATATTTATAAATGTTTAATGTATTGTGTTTTATTGTTATAAATAAAAGCCATTATATAATCCTACTAATAATATTATAAATGTGAATGTTTGTGAAGATGTTTGGATGTTTGTTACTCAATCACGTCTAAACCGCTGAACCGATTTAGATGAAATTCGGTGTACAGATAGTTTGAGTCCCGGAAAACTGCATGGTTCCCGCGGGATAGCGATAAAGGAATACTACGCGGACGGAGTCGCAGGTGTGGCCTGTAATACGAGCAAATAATTAAAACATTGACCATACTCGTCAAACTGAACAACATCAATTCAGCGACTTCTAAAAATAATGAAGTCGTTAGATTTTACATTTTCACACAAATTAAATACCGTCATCAATGTACTATGGCCAGCAAAAGTCGATGGACAATTCCCAAACATAATCGTCTGACACGTGAAACGGCGCCATCTATGTGTTTGAAGTGTATTAGCGGTATATACTTCTTTACTAACTTAGTTAGTTTATTAAGATGCCACTAGATGGCGCTGGCGCTGACCTTAAAAAAATATTTTATATTCATGTTAGAAATTTGATATTTCACTGCCGTAGTAACTAAATTATGTCCCTGCCTGCGAAGCGCGTAACGACATTTTCTGTCTCTTTCGTACTTGTCGTAAGAGAAGGAGAATATAATTATTCGCATTACTATCGTTTCTTGTCCTTCAAATATTCCAACGATAAATTCTTTGGTGTGTGTGAAGTTCCCAATCCGCACTGGGCCTGCGTGGGAACTACGGGGCCCAAGCCCTCTCATTCTGAGAGAAGGCCTGTGACCAGCAGTGGGACGTGTTTCTATAGGCTGGGATGCTGATGATAGTTAAATTCTTTATTTACGAAGACTCATGTTGCGCATTAGTGTCAACTTTAGTAATCTCCAAATCTAGCAGTAAATTTACAAAAACACAAACTCAATATTATCGCCTGGTGGGATTTGAACTTGTGACATACGAACGAAGAACGAAGTTCACAACCACTTGACCATCGTACTGTTATCTTAAGCGATGAAAATCGGATCTATATCGGGTCGTCTTAAAATTAATCGGTAAGTCATGCGTGTTTAACGAAACTTAAAGTGGGTAGACTGAAGATCTTCAAACTACCAGGCTAAGTTTTTATTACAAAGATTTTGCTACTTGTTCAGCTGCTTGCAACATCGTTTGATCGTCTCTTTCAAGTTGAATCTGCTTATTATCGTAATTATTCTTTAAAATGAGTTCTCATCGCAATATTGAAATGGTTAAAACATGTGAAATTATTAATTTATATGAAGAAGGAAAAAATATGTCGGAAATTTCTAGAGAAATTGGAGTTAATAATGTGAGTTTTTTTTGTTTACGTTCATCCTACCAACTTCTTCATTAAGATTATATCTACGTTATATTATTTTATGTTTATTTATATTGTTACAGATAAAAACAGTTATATTATGGGTACGACGATATCAAGACGAAGGATCTTTGCTGCATCGTCAAAGATCGGGTAGACCACGACTCATAGATGCCCCGCTATGATGTTGCCCACTGTTAGAATTGTCTATCCAGAAGAACAAGTGCCGTGCATAACGTTCGTGCAAGATAACTGCCCAATACACGTATTGTGCAAGACTGGTTTGATCAACACAAAAATAATATTAAAGTCGTTCCTTGGCCTGCCAGATCACCGGATTTAAATCCCATTGAAAATGTATGGGGTGTTATAACCATGTCCAACGTTGGGATAACCAAAATAAGCGAACTCTGTTACGTTAGAAGCCCACTGTGTAAAAATAAGGGACAGTTATTCGCGGCTCTAATATGTGTGAAAATCTAGTTGCATCGATGCGATTCTTTTTGCAAGCAGTTATCGACAATCATGGTGGTTACACCAGTTATTAAAATAAAATTGATAGTTACGTGTAGACCGGGTTATATACTGAAACAATTATGTTATAATAAAATATATAAGGTGCAGATATTTTCAGGGTATGTAATTAATAACCTAAGAATCATAATTGACGCATAAATTATTTACGTATTGTGTGGTAATATTTTTTTGCTTTATACAAAAATACCATTCCGTCCAAAAATAATCATCCTCGCATTAACATTAACTGTATTTTTTTAATTTAATTTAAGTAATTGAAACCAATTAACGACGATGCAAATAATCGATCCACAAAATATCCGCATCTGATTTTCTAGCACACTGTATTATATCAAAATATTTATCTTTATTTATGATCCTGTAGGTATCACTTTGTTATGAAAAGTAATTATTTTATTATTATAAAACAAAACATTTAATTATACCTTGATAGTTTGTTTACTTATTATATGAGATAAGTGTGAAAGTTCAATATATGACTGTAAATACTGTAATCTTATTATAACTGTCAGTAACACATTACACACTACAGTGGATCTACGCCATCAACTATTGATAAGTAAATGTTTAAAACTGGAAAACTTCAATTATTATAATTTATAACGCTTTCGAGTCTTATGATAACCCGGTCTCAGGTATAATACTTTCAAATGCTATTTTTTTTATTGTGGTTCAGCTTCAATCCTCTTCCAGAATCGGAAATGAATACTTAAGCTAATCCATACTAATATTATAAATGCGAAAGTAACTCTGTCTGTCTGTCTGTCTGTCTGTCTGTCTGTCTGTCTGTTACGCTTTCACGCCTAAACCGCTGAACCGATTTTGATGAAATTTGGTACAGAGATAGAATAGGCCTTGGGAAAGAACATAGGCTATCTTTTATCGCGAAAAAAAGGCTTTAAGGGGTTGAAATAGGGGATGAAAGTTTATAAGGTGGAAGTTCGCCACTGTCGAAGATAACACCATGAAACTTGGCATTTAGGCACTTAATAAGAAATAAATCGATATCTGTTTGAGCTGTTTTGAAAATTCGACCTGTGGGGGGGGGGGTGAAATAGGGGATGAAAATGTATACAGAAGGTCGTCATTATCTAAGATAAATCGATGGTTCTCTATGAAACTTGGCATTTGGGCACGTGATAAGAGATAAATAGATATTTGTTTTTTAAAATTCTTCCTGTGAGGGATGAAATAGGGGATGAAACTTTATATGGAAGATCGTCATTGTCGAAGATAAATCGGTGGTTTTTTATTAAACTTGGCATTTGGGCACGTGATAAGAGATAAACAGATATTTGTTCAAGCGTTTTTGAAAATTTTACTTGCGAGAGATGATGTTAGCAGAAAGGATGATGCAGTGTTAGCAGAGCCTTCTAAGCTCAAGCAAAATGTTCGCAATGTGGGGTCATTTTAGATGGCTAATTGACAGACATTTTTCTTATTTATTGTGCTATATAAGAGCTACCTTTATGCAAAATTCCAAGTTTCCAAGACAACCGGAAGTACCCTATTGCTTTTTGATTTTTTCACAGCTTTCGGGACTATTGACCTGAGTTTAGGGTTTCAATTTCAACTCGATACCGATACTCCGCGCGTTTACGAGATAAAGTGTCTTCAAAGACAGACGGACGGACGGACAGCAAAGTGATCCTATAAGGGTTCCATTTTTTCCTTTTGAGGAACGGAACCCTAAAAAACATTTGTTCCGGCGCTTTCAAATTTCGACCTATTTACTTGAAAATATGGGGATGAAAGTTCTTAAGGAATTCCAAACAAATTGCTATAAGTATATATTTATCGGGAATATGTGTAGCTCACAGATATGATATGAACAAGTGAATGAAGTCCGTGGTGTAGCTATGCTTAGTAAAAATGCCGTCTTAATTATAATCCTACCCTCCTAACTTACAATAAAGGATGTAAGGTGTTAAGGGTTCACTATGAATTAAGTAGTCCTTTTATGTTGGTAGGGTATAAATACACGTCGTATTGTTAAAATGTGGCTTCCCGCAAAATATTCATGTTTTACCAAAGAACACGAATGGATGGATGTAAGAGCAAAAAAAAATAGTTTATATTTATAGCAATGTTTTAAAATAGATTATTTTTAGTAAACCATAGAAGTTTCTATGTGCTTTTATTGGGTAAATAGCTATCCTAAATAAATTAAATACTTCCAAAGTTACTATTCCACGCGGACGAAGTCGCGGGCAAAAGCTAGTACCTCAATAAAATGTTAAAATACAACTTTTGGTCAGGTGCTAATTAAATAACTGAAAACCTCACACGACACCCAGAAAATATTTTTTCATTTTATTTTAAGTTAGTTGTTTGCGTTTATTTTCGAATACCTTAATTATTTCCCAAAATAATTGTATGTTTTACGTAATCAGTAAGTAATCCTACTAATATTATAAATGCGAAAGTTTGTGAGTGAGTGAGTGAGTGAGTGAGTGAGTGAGTATGTTTGTTACTCTTTCACGCTGAAACGGCTGGACGGATTTGGATGAAATTTGGCGAAAAGTTAGTTTATAACCTGGATTAAAACATAGAATACTTTTTATCCCGGTATTCCCACGGGATAGGGATAAAATCTCGAAATAACAACCTCTGGGCTTAGAGTCATGAAATTTGGTATGTAGGTAGTTGGACGTTTGGAATAACAGATAGGTGACTTTTTGACCCGATATTCCCACGGGATACCTAGGGATAAAATCTTGAAATAACAACCGCAGGGCTTAGAGCCATGAAATTTAGTATGTAGGTAGCTGGACCTCTGGAATAACACATAGGCTACTTTTTATTCCGATATTCCCACGGGATAGGGATAAAATCTCGAAATAACAACCTCTAGGCTTAGAGTCATGAAATTTGGTATGTAGGTAGTTGGACGTTTGGAATAACAGATAGGTGACTTTTTGACCCGATATTCCCACGGGATACCTAGGGATAAAATCTTGAAATAACAACCGCAGGGCTTAGAGCCATGAAATTTAGTATGTAGGTAGCTGGACCTCTGGAATAACACATAGGCTACTTTTTATTCCGATATTCCCCCGGGATAGGGATAAAATCTTGAAATAATAACCACTGGGCTTAGAGTCATGAAATTTGGTATGTAGGAAGCTGGATGTCTAGAAAAACACGTAGACGTCTTTTTGACCATCGGGTCGATATTCCCACGGGATACCTAGGGATAAAATCTCGAAATAACAACCACTGGGCTTAGAGCCATGAAATTTGGTATGTAGGTAGCTGGACCTCTGGAATAACACATAATCTATTTTTTACCCCGATATTCCCACGGATAGGGATAAAATCTTTAAATATTAACGGCTGAGCTTAGAGTCATGAAATTTGGTATGTAGGAAGCTGGATGTCTAGAAAAACACATAGACGACTTTTTGACCCGATATTACCACGGGATACCTAGGAATAAAATGTCGAAATAACAACCGCTAGGCTTCGAGGCATGAAATTTGGATGTAGGTAGCCGTATGTCTGGAATAACACATAAGTACGCTACTTTTTATCCCGATATTCCCACGGTATAGTTTTGTAACTAAGGGACCCCATACATCCCTGTATTATTATTATTTTGTATTTTTTTCTTTAATTGTATACTGTAGTTTTTAAGTATTTTATTTGTAATTATTTTATTTTGAAAAAATGACTTCTGCCAAGTTTCTTGCGGCGCATTCTTCTTGGCAATGATGGTCTTTCCGAAAGCGCTGGTAGTATAAAAAATTACGTGTAAAAGTGCCCATTGCGGCCTATTTACTGAATAAATGATTTGAATTTGAATTTTGCATTTGAATTTGGATAGGGAAAATTTTTGAAACTTCAGCACTAGGTTTAGAGTCTTGAATTTTATACAGTTATTCACATCACAACCTCAATGAAGACCACGATATAAATTTTGGAAATTTCCAGGGGAATTTTGTAAAATCCCGAAAATTTAAACTGCAGCTACCACACCGAATAGTTTACGCGTGCGAAGCCGCGGGTAAAAGCTAGTTCTACTATATATTTAATGCCAGATTTAGAAGAAAGCCAAACTGACGCAAAACGGCCAATAGGTAGGTATTAAATTATCTAAGGGGTATGAAACATCCCTAAAACATTTAATTGGTGTATGCATTCGTAATATTTAGACTGGGCCCAATAAAAAAAGGATTTAAAAACTCAAACACAACCTGATTTAAAACATAGTGTAATCGATTCTACTCTGGATTCTGAACAAACTACTTTCTGGTTTTCTTTATTAATATATAGTATAACATTAATAACTGCGTCAATATTTAATAAATAGAAATATTGTTTTAGGAATAAAAATTTTATGTTTTAAACTTCAAAACGTGTATTATTTCTGTTACAACGTTATCCTTTTTTCAGAGTATTTTTTTTTAATTTCCATATCAGTTATCTACAAAATTAAAATAGAAACTTATAAAATATAAAAATAAGAACAAAAAAAACAATTCTGATTTGTAGGATACGAAACTCATGATCATTAACGAGTTTATCTAAGCAGCCGATCAACTCAGCTATCAACACATTACTGTTACGGATAAAATATCGATCATATCATAATAACTGTTTAACAGCGCCATCTAGTTTATTTCTTGTGAACACTTAACAAAATCGCCAACTCTCGTGTTCAAGCGATTATAGAACGTAAGGTGTCCATCCACTTATGCAGGCCATTGTACGCCATCCTATACTCTATTTATTTTAACATTTGAACATTAACGGTTAAATTTGCACACGTTTTTAAATTAAACAACGAAACTATTTAAAATTGTGTTAACTTTTATAACAAAAACGTAGTAAATACCGCTAATAAATGTACAATGTACATGTAGGTATTTTAAGTCCATTTTTGTACGAAATAGCGAGAAATGTGTGTAACAAAAAGTATAGAACCCAACTGACGCCGCCTGTCACGCTACAAATATCAAACATTTTGCTTCACACTGCTTCTTCGAATAAACTTTAAAGTATAGGTATAATAATAATGCGCTGGACTGACCAGATAAAAGCCCTAACAAATACTCCTCTCAACACTTCCGCCAGAGAAGCGACAGCCAGGAAGAACTGGCGTAGAATTGTTCGACGTGCTACGTGACCACGACTGCTCTGCCAAGAGTGTCCGACAAAGAATTGAAGAATAAAAATAAAAAATAAAAAAGAATAATTTTTAAAAGTCGCTGAACTAATGTTATTCAGTTTGACGACTACGATCTATGTTTTAATTGTTTGCTCGTGTTACAGGCCACACCCGGTATATAAAATTCTCAAAAGTGACCTCCTACGAAAAGGCTTGACCGATTTTTATGAAATATTTTGTGTATATACGGTAGCTCTGAGAATAGGATGTAAACTATTTTTCATGCTTCTACGCGGACAAAGTCGCGAGCAACAGCTAATGATCTTATAAGATACATGATTTTTCGTACCGGCTACGGAACCCTATGCATGGGCGTGTCCGATACGCTCTTGACCGAAAACAAAGTAAAGAAAATTAACGACGTTCTATAAAACAAAATGTCGTCTACGTAGCTTTTGGTTTCTATTTTTATTGCGATTATGCCAACTGAAGTGGCTTTTTTGCGGCAAAAATGCAACAGTAAAACAAAGCAAGTGCTGGAAACATAAAAATTTTGGTGTCAGTGCCAAAAAAACTTGGCACGGCCTATTGTGTCATATGTTTGTGTTATGGTACTCAGCGTTATTCTATGTGAAGGCACCATTATTATGTTTTGATAGTGAAACATGTCGTAGCTTTAACATACGTATTTTTAAAACGCCCGACGCAAAAAAGGGGTGATATAAGTTTGCCCGCTATGTGTATATGTGTGTCTGTGTGTGTGTCAGTCTGTGGCACCGTAGCTCTTAAACGGGTGGACCGATTTCAATACGGTTTTATTTATTTGAAAGCAGGTTTTCTAGCGATGGTTCTTAGACATGTTTCATCAAAATCGGTTTAGCCGTTTTTGAGATATTGAACTTTGAAGTGACATAGTCGGGGTTTTCCAACTTATATAATAATTATATAAGTAAGGCGTGGTGGCCTAGTGGTTTGACCTATCGCCTCTCAAACAGAGGGTCGTGGGTTCAAACCCCGGCTCGCACCTCTGAGTTTTTCGAAATTCATGTGCGGAATTACATTTGAAATTTACCACGAGCTTTGCGGTGAAGGAAAACATCGTGAGGAAACCTGCACAAACCTGCGAAGGAATTCAATGGTGCGTGTGAAGTTCCCAATCCGCACTGGGCCCGCGTGGGAACTTTGGTCCAAGCCCTCTTGTTCTGAGAGGAGGCCTGTGCCCAGCAGTGGGACGTATATAGGCTGGGATGATGATAATAATTATATTTACAAGAATCGAAAGCTTTTAAACGAGCAGTGAACTGCAAACAATTATTTTGCTCGCGGACCTTACGATTGCTGCGGCTATGCAACAAATGTGTGTTCATGCAGCTCCTGAGCCTCCACCCTGTAAGAACACACACATCACACAAACCCAACCATCACCACTACCACACACGCAGACACGTTTCGAACACAACCAGAGCTCATCATCAGAGCAACAAATACATATTTCCTATTGAACCATACCTAATTTACACTTTTCTCACTTTCCGGCACGCGTAAAACTAAGTGGGTAAAGATACTCCAAAATTAATGAAAACCAACTTGAAATCCAGGCAGACTTTGAGACCCAAAAAGCTGTTTTACGTAACACTGTTAATTTCAATACACCAACTAATTGATTAATTATTACTTTAGCTTTGTAAGCAATTAGCAGAGTGACAGACAGCTCTACAATCCTCCTAGTGAGGCTTAAGGCTGGAGGCTAAATTAATTTCAATATGGCATATATAAACCAAGCAGTTTACGGATCTTTCGCTAGCTAAATAAGGCCATAATAGAACCTTTTCAAAGTAGGCCATCGCTCGAAGAACATAACCGTTGGGGAGAAAAGTTCTCGAGTGGCGATCGCGAACCGGAAGACGGAAGCGTTGGCAGGCCTCCCACCAGGTGGACTGACGACATCGTGAGAGTTGCGGGCAATCGGTGGATGCAAGTGGCGAGTCGTTCATTGTGGCGTTCTAAGGGGGAGACCTTTGTTCAGCAGTGGACGTCTTCCGGCTGATGATGATGATGATTATGATGAAAGTAGGCCACATGGCACTAGGACCTACTTTACTATCGCAGTAGGACTCACTTTACTTGGCACTGTTTTGCTTCAAAGTAAAGCTAGTAGTAAATTTTACATGAATTTTGAAAAAATCATTGGACCAAGCCGGGATTTGAACCCACGGTCCTTTGCTTAAGAGGCCATAGGTACTTGCTGAATTTCTTACCGGATTCATCTCAACGGAGGTTTTCCGAACCGGTTGTAGATTTTTCCGAGTCGTGATGGCCTAGTGGTTTGACCTATGGACTCTCAAGCAGAGGAACATAGGTTCAAACCCTAGCTCGCATCTCAGACTTTTTCAAAATTCATGTGCGAATCTACATTCGAAATTTACCACGAGTTTTACGGTAAATTAGAACATCGTGAGGAAACCTATACCAACCTGTGTTCCAACAAGCAATTCAATCGTGTGTGTGGAATTACCAATCCGCACTGGGTCCGCGTGGGAACTGCGGTCCAAGCTCTCTCTAATTCTGAGAGGAGGCCTATACTACAGTGGGACGTACATACATAGACCGGGATGATGATAATGATGACATGTTAGGCTGCGTTTCCACTAGAGATGAACGAGGATGAGGTGCGGGTTATGTTTTTCAATTTTGAGAATCTGACACTGAGAAAATGGCCTATTGAAAATCTGACAATTGTAGAATCTGATATTTTGAGAATCTGACACTGCATATCTGACATGATGCGTCAAAAGAAACGCTTCATTTATCTATCCTCGCATAGCACAGCTCGGCGGAGCGAGGGTAAGTAAATGAAGCGTTTCTATTAGTTCATGAAAAACACATTCCCGCAACACATCCTCGTATATTCTTGGTGGAAACGCATCCTTAGCCCAAATTTAATAAAGAGATTGCCTCTGACTTTGAACACGCCATAAATTAAGTACCTCACATTGAACCCACGGGCCGCAACCGGTGTGGTAGATAACTCTCGGCTAACTCGAACGCCGCTGGCCGACGGCTATCTGACACGGGTTGATGTGGGTGCCTTGCTACTCTGTACGAATTACTATCCCTGCTCTTCTAACATGCAATGACAATGCAAAAAAAATTAACAGACTCCAAAAAAATTGAAAATAAACCGGTCAAGTGTGAATATCGCACCTAAGAGTTTCTGTACGAATTTAATAATGACTTTCTCAAAACTTGTCCATTTTGACGACCAGATGTACTAGTGGTTAGAGAACTTGACTACGAAGCTTCAGGTCCCGGGTTCGATTCTCGTGTCGGGGCATATATTTGTATGAAAAATACGAATGTTTGTTCTCGGTCTTGGGTGTTTAATATGTATTTAAGTATGTAATCTATCTATATAATATTTATCCGTTGCTTAGTACCCATAAGACAAGCTTTGCTAAGCTTACTTTGGGGACCAGGTCGATTGGTGTGAATGTCCTTGATATTTATTTTTTATTTTTTATTTTAGTTTGTCCACTTATAAAATAATATTTCCTGAATAATTTATTGAATCAGGCGTTACTGCGGAGGTCATATCAATGAACTAAAATAATTTCCTTGCTCACCCGCGACCATACGCATAGCTAAGCTTATGCAAATATGCGTGTTCAGCAGTTCCTCCACCTCCACACTGTGAACACACACAAATCACACAAACCCATCTATCACCACCACCAGACTAACTGACGCGTTTCGAACTCAAACAGAGGACTCATCTCAGAGTGTCTAACAACTGTAGCATGGTGTACGGTGTGTCACCGCGGGTGAGCAAGGAAATTATTTTAGTTCATTTATATTCCTGACGCTATTTCAACACAAAAATAAGTAATATTCTGTTTAAATATATACAAAACCTAGTGGTAAATGTGACAAAAAGTCAGATAATCTTTGTTGTTGGATCCAATAGAAAGTTTCGATGTTGTTACAAAATTACGATTTCGTGTCTGCATTTCCTCACAAGATTTCGTGACGTTTTCCTGACGTCAAGAAATTTTAGATGTTTTATGTAGTATGTTTTATGATCTCGTCCTTAGTGTTGCTAATTTCTTTAAAAAATGGAAAATAGGGCGCTGTCCATTGGAGGACAATATTGCCAGTGTCTAGTAGGTTTTGCCGTTGTACGGTAAAAATTCTAGAAAACGAAATATGAGATGTAATTGGATGAAAACGATGACAGCGCGAATTCTATTTCTGTTTTTATTATTATTATTCTTATCCATGTCACTTCACGTCATGTAATGTCACGAATAAATGTTTTCTTTCTTTCTATCTTTCTTTCTTTACAAACTGATTTCTTGAAAATATCATGACGGGACAACTTTTTGAGAAACACTAATATTTTGTAATAATATCGTGGGACAAATTACACAAATTGATCTAGCCCCATACTGTGCAAAGCTTGAACTATGGGTGCTAGAGATCGGATAGATATACATATATACATAGATAAATATATACTTGTGTTACAATACAATTGATTATTAACACTATCGTTGATGGTTCTTGTGATCTTCCACACAAAACTTAATTTTTATTAAAATGTTTTTCCACTTGTATCATATTTAGAAATCAGTAGTCTTAATGTGGGTTAAATTACGAGATGTTTTTAACGCCATGAATACTT
>NC_133500.1:3497580-3534646 GCF_025370935.1 Choristoneura fumiferana
TTAGTAAAGTCTCAGCGCAAATAGAGGTATTGCTGTACACAAATCGGAATTTACCTCTTAAGCGCGCTTAATAGTGCAAAATATTTCTAAGATATTTTGGACTCTAGGCTTTTTTTCTGTTTTTTCTAGCTTATATGCAATGTAGCATTATTCTGTTTTTGTTTTTATCATTCAAAGACATATAACTTGTATTTTTCCGAAAGAGTTCCATCAATATATTTCAACAAATAGGTACCAAATAGCCCCAAAATATAAATAAATGAAAACTAGCGAGCTAGTCTTAAATTAGTATTATATTTCTAGTATATGTGAGATATATTACGTTATTCCTTTAATGTCATATGTGCTGCTTAATACATTTAATTATAGAACTTTTGATTACATGCATACAACAAAAAACAATTTTTATTTCAAACATTTTAATAAAAAGGCACTTAGCGTCTCAAGGCTCAAAGTAACCACTGAAACAGTCATGGAAAAACCATCAGCCATCTTCCTTCATCAAAACGATAACGAGCATGGAATTCAGGTTTCGATGAACTAAATAGAAAAACATAGGTATAACCAGATCCAGCAGACCGTCGAAATGAACCGCGAGTGTCATTTAGATACCTACTATTTACTACTTCGTATCGTAGGTACGTCGTATCAATTAATAGCTTATCACGGCATAAAACATTTACGTTGTCACACATTTTCATTGTTTTGGCTTAATATTTGTATAGGTAATATTTTTATCAATTACGACATGTCGTCTGACTTTTTGAGTTTTGATACCAGGCCTACAGGCTACAGGCTTGCAAACCAACCGTCGAAAAGACAAGGCAACAGAAATTGAATCCAAACTCTGTTGAACCTCTTTCAGTAGAGGAATTTAAACTACCTGCATTAAAAAGCTATACCCTAATCCACGCCAATAAGCGCAGCTAAAAAGATGAAGATTTAATTACTTTTTACAAAAAAAAATGTTATACGGAGATTCACCATGGCTGGTTGCACTGGCCTGTGATGAAGGCGTTATTGAGCGTGTGCCGGACGTAGTCACAGCTGAGACAAGCAGTGATGAAAATAATCTTAATGGTAATAATCATCAGTCTTCTTCTTCATCACTGCTTGTCTCAGCTGTGGCTACTCAAACCAGCCATGGATAATTAATATGACCTAAGCCAAGAACAATGAAAATGTGTGACTACGTAAATGTTTTATGCCGTGATAAGCTTTTCATTGATACGACGTACCTACGATACGAAGTAGTAAATAAGTAGGTTATCTAAATGACAATCACGGTTCATTCTGACGGTCTGCTGGATCTAGTTATAATGTTTTTTTATTTAGTTCATCGAACCGAATATCCATGCTCCTTATCGTCACCTGAAGAAAAACACTGTTAAATTACGGAATCGCTGTTATACATAGATCTGTTCACTCACGAAGGCGCGCCCTCCACAGCTAATTATTAATGTACACGAGTAAACCTCGTAAGTACTTACACATTGTCTTAGTCTTAGTGTGCGTGACTGACGGTACGCTTGCGACTGAAGCCATAAGGACAAGTTTCGAGCTACGCACACATAGACTTGTCGTACGGATACGTTTACAATTACAATTCTTATAGATGTGGAGGGGCGGACTTTCGTTAGTGAACAGATCTATAATTACCTAAATAAGTTAAACAAATTACTTATTCTATTCTTATTAATCGTGCTTTCAAGCGTGTCCGAACCGACTAAGCTAGCCTAGACAAAGTGCACACTACTTTACAATACAGCGCGAAACGTCTAAGCGATACTTAAGCGATTTTGGCTGTAGCGCTTCTTATGGTCGAAGCAAACATTGTTACAAGCAATATCGCCTATATTATATTTAGTTTGTTTTCGCTGTTGCAATAATTGAATATAGTAATGCTGAACAGGTAAAACCACTAAACATTATTTTAGCACTTTAGGCAGTACTCAAATTGCATTTTTATTGAAATCTTAACATTCCAAAATCGCTTGTTTGACATTAAATATTTTCGCTGTTGTAAAATAAAAAAAATGCTGTTTAACCAACGCGTAGTTGTTTTTGGTTGTTGATTTTCTTAAAAATCGCTTTAAGTGAGCTTAAGAAAACGTAACTCGGTATTGGAGTAGCGTACAGTAAAACGGGTTTCAACAGCATGTAGATCTTGGAAAGTACATTCTAACGATATATTTAACTCAGTTTTGCCCAAAAGTGACTTTTAAGCGATTCTGGTTGTAGGGACGATTTGCCTCAAACGTGAGTGGCGTTCCAGAAAAATTGCCTCTCAACTCGATACTTGATGGATGCTTGAATATCACCCTATATAGAGACAGATGCTTGCGTTGGGATGTATTTCTCTAGATGAGACACATAATGTTAAATGTTAGGTCCATAATATCGGCTTGCGTAATTATTGAAAGTCAAAATGTTATTATTGTCAAATATAATGTTTGTCATAACTTTTTTTTCTGAATAGATTAATTGTTCAAAAGTGTTATAAAACAAACCTAACCTAACCTACAGTTTTTCTTAGGATGACCGCTAAAAATTAAAAAAATACAGTTTGAGCGAGCAAAAAACTATGACAAACAAAAATCATGACAAACATTAAATAATGACTTTTGAAAATTATGCGACTAGAAATGCGGCTATATTTACAAGCGAAGGAGTCCTGAGGTTAATTGCAAAGTATTGCATACGTTTTTATAATAAAATTCCAAAAAATATTATAAATGAAACGGATTCAAAATTCAGATCTATTGTCAAGAAGACATTAATATCAAAGGCGTATATATTTGGAAATAATTCTGATCCGCATTAGCGATCCCTTCAAATAGCGAACCTACTGTGTTAAAAATAAAGTTGTGTTAAATACTTGTGATGTATACATATCATTTAATAATATTGTAAATCTGTTTTAAAAAAAGTATATATACCTCGTTGAGTTTCTTGCCGGATTCTTCTCAGCAGAGGTTTTTCCGAACCGGTGGTAGATTTTTTTTGACATTCATAAGTGCTTGTTATAGCCTAAATTGAATAAAGATATTTTGACTTTGACTTTGACTTTGAGTATAAAATACTTTTAGGCATTATTTTGGTGGAGGTGAACTATATAAGAGTAGACAGCGGGATGATTGCAATTATTTTGACGGGAGGTTAATATATGTTGTGGGCGAAACATAGTGATACCAAATGCGCTATAACATCTTGTTTATATTGTAACCACCTATGTTTACAATTAAAGATACTTTGACTTTGACTTTAATTCTGCACTCTGGTTGAAACGCAGCCTAAAGATGTGGCCACACCGCTGCTTGGTAACGGTGACGGCACGGACTGCTAAAAATACGCAAACAGTGCGGAATCGCAGTGACGTACCGTCACCGTTTTTAAGCAGCGGTGTGGAGTGCATGCGATAAAAACGGTACGCATACGATACGTCACTGCGATTCCGAACCGTTCTCTTTTACTATGGTACCGTCACCGTTTTTTAAGCGGTGTGGTCGGTCTTTATAGGCGAGTCCAACTCGCAGTTAGCTATTTTCTAGTCAGCAGAAAAAAATTGGGTTGTCTTTAGACCAAATTTTTATCTTATCTCTTCAAAGCCCGGTAATCCCAAGTGTCCTTTTTACCCAACGTGGCTGCTATTAGGTACACATTTATGTTTTAGTAGGATCCTAATTTACAAAAAACACAATCTTCTACATATTTCCCGCAAACTTACTTATGCGGCTTAAATCGAGCTGCCATCAAAAACGATATTCGTATTTGTTCGAAAGTGTATTATTTCCTACTTTTTAGGATGGCAAATGTAAACTTGTGTTTCAGGCATATGGTAGTTATTTTTTATAGTTATTGTTTCGATCTTGTATAGGTTTAGCTGTCGGGATATTGTCTTTGATGGGGGTAGGTCGTAAACGTAATTGGTATTTTTATTGAGATGATATTGACGTAATATTTTGCTGTATATGTGTGTCTTCTGTGTTAGTGAATAAATGTCTTATTTCTTTCTTTCTTTCTTAATATTCAAGAGTTTATTGAAGGCATATATCGTCACAATTGTAATATGGGTGCGTCGTCTTAAATATTACTTTCGGTGTATGTATTATACCAGAGTATACAACATATTTTTTATGAAGTAGTTTGAGAAATGAGCAAGTGAATAGGAACGTACTATAAGATATTGTTTTTGAGTAAATACCAAGCATATCAATTGGAACATGGCCATTACAAAAAAATTCGAAGTTGATTTTGGTTTCATTAATATTAAACTACGAAGTTTTCAGCATTTGAATTGTCATTCTTCATTTTAAAGTAGGTATTTACTTTTTGCATAAACCAATCTATGCAGGGATTTGATTATTTTCTTCTCGCATTTTATCTTTAAAAAACCGGCCTTGAGCGTGTCGTACACGCCTAGGATAGGGTTCCGTAGTCATTACGAAAAAATCAAATAATACTTTTCTTATTGTGATACTGAATCTTCCAAGTTTAGGTATATTTTATACCTTAGGCTGCTATTTACTCTTAAACTATTAATAATTCTCAAGAAATCTTAGCCGCTATAATTTTCCTTGTAAATTTGGTACATTTGCTACCATTCTGATTTTTTCAAAGTTTTCCACCCAACAGTTTCGATTTTAGAGGGAGGAGGGGGACGCTCGATTTCAATGAAAATTTGCACTTTAAAGTTGAGTATTTCGCAAACAGATCACTGAATAGAACAATTGTCTTAGCAACCTATCCAACGATACCCCACAATATAGGGTTGGTCGAGAAAAAAAAATCACCCCCACTTTACGTCTATGGGATACCTACAGAATTAATAATAAGTAGTATAGCTTTGTCATCGTACGTACCTATGCGTTACATTGTTACCAATAAATGTATTGTAATTGAATAAAGATATTTTGACTTTGAATATATCTTGACGTTTCCATGGACTTAGAGCCAGGTAAAGCCCTTCAGGTGTGCGTGTGATCATTTTTCTCCAGCCTTCGGTGGAGCGCTAGTTAAACCCCCCGTTTATATGAAGTGGGGACGATTGTGTTACACTACAAGGTTCTTTCATCTGACGAGGTAAATGTGTTTGTAATGGTAATGGGTGAAGTAAACTATAAGTAAAAACTTTTATTAAGTACACTAGCTTTTGCCCGCGGCTTCGCCCGCGTGGAATTCGGTTATCGCGCGCTGTTCCCTCGAGAACTGTGCATTTTTCCGGGATAAAAAGTAGCCTATGTCCCTCTCTGGCCCATAAATTATATCCAGCCCAAAATTCACGTCGATCCGTCGCTCCGTTACGACGTGAAAGACGGACTAACATACAAACACACAAACAAACACACTTTCGTATTTATACCTAATATTAACTGATTATTAACTGTTGCCCACTATTTGTCTATGAAGATTTCGTTTATAGTTAACCACAGAAATTATCCAAGTTTCTAGGATAGCAAAATATACTATGTCTTTTCTTGGGTCTCAAATTGTCTCTTAACCAAATTTCATCAAAATTGGTTGTACAGTATAATATAATAAAGTAAGATATAAACAGAGTTCCTTTCGCATTTGAAATAAAGTACGGATATTAAAACAGAAGCACATAGAGAACCAAATCCTTGGGCACCTTGCCCTTATGTTATCCTATAAATGTGTTTGTGAGTGAGTGAGTGAGTGAGTGAGTATGTTTGTTACTTCTTCACGCTGAAACGGCTGGACGGATTTGGACGAAATTTGGCAAAAAGTTAGTTTATAACCTGGATGAAAATATAGGATACTTTTTAACCCGATATTCCAATTGGATACGGATAAAATGTCTTAATAATAACCGCTGAGCTCAGAGTCATGAAATTTGGTATGTAGATAGCTGGACATCTGGAATAAAACAGGCTACCTTTTATTTCGATATTCCCACGGGATAGGGATAAAATCTCAAAACAATAACCGCTGGGCTTAGAGGCATGAAATTTGACATGATTATTTTTTATGTGACGTCAATGAAAACCACGATTTAATTTTCGGGAATTCCCACGGGAATTTTAATAAATCCCAAAATTTCAATTCAACTGCTGGACTTAATGATTTACGTGAGCGAGTCGCGGGTAAACACTAGTTTGTGAATGTGATGCCGTCTCCGTCTACTCGAACAAAACAAATAGAGACGGCATCACACCTAACCGCCAGTTAACGCTAATCAATGGATGGTGAAACAGCCCCTTAATATGATATCATCTCATGATATTTAGACCCCACAATCTGATAAGTGTACAATGTAGTAGAATAGTTAGTAAATGAGACAGAATAGTATAATTATAGTACAGATAAATGACTCTTTATTGAACATCACTTAGTTATAAACAACACACAAAACATAATATATAGAAAGGAAAATCTTAAAGTAAACAAAAAGCGGCCTAGTTAATTTAGAGCAATCTTTTTCAATCAACTTTTATAAAAAAAGAAAAGAACAGATTACTGCGATTAGAGTAATCTACAGTGTAAAAGAACAATAAAAAAACATAGATACTTGTTGTGTCTTCTTAGACCTTAAAATACTCGTAAGCTGAATCATAAATATTATTGATGGAGCTATATGTACAAAAACCAAATTGAATGTCTTCAAATTTTGATGAAATTACTACTTTAATTAAGTCATTCATGTGTGTTCCCCAACACCAATCAGTAAACAGATAATAGATATAAAAGGGTTTCAGTGATAAGATATATTTAACAACATTATCATGAAATATTTATGGATTGGTAGTTTAAAACAAGATACGTGAGAATAATATTTCACGTTACGATACGTATTTAAATTATTATCAACGTTATTTGGGATCAAAGCTCGAATCAAATCAAATCAATCAAAGTTCGGAGTGGCCGCCCATTCCGTCACGTTGTGCTCAAAAATATCTCACGGAGTGTCGTCACGTGGAACTTTATGTATGTATGTAAACTTTTTATTGTACTTTTGTACAATAAAAAGAAAAGAAACAAAAATACAATTAGTAGAACTTTGAGATGAACATGAAACTACCGTGAGACTCACTCATATTAGACGACGTCACACGGTTAACTCACGTCTTAAATCGAGTTTATCTCGACATGTTTCGGGCTATTTTGTAGCCCTTCTCGCAGAGCAGAGCGAGCAGAGCGGTGGCGCGTAGTCCGCGTGTTGCGGCAGCCGCCGAGTCACGTGTTCCTGTGAAGAAAGGCTACGAAATAGCCCGAAACATGTCGAGCCAAACTCGATTTAAGGCGTGAATTATCCGTTACAATATCATTTAATATGAACTTTGAGATGCTTGTACAAAGGCGGACTTATCCCTACTTCTTACTTTAACAAGCTATATCTTCATATATTTTTTTATTCGACTGGATGGCAAACGAGCAAGTGGGTCTCCTGATGGTATGAGATCACCACCGCCCATAAAAATCTGCAACACACGTGTAATGGGTGGGTAGAGACCTTAATTGTTTTAGTTAATTGAAGACCTCCGCCCGATTCAATAAATTACTTCTCATAGTTGTTTTTTCCTCATTATTATTTTTCTATCCGAAAACAACCTTTCAAGTACAATTTCCACGCACATGGTAAACAAAAGCCTGTTTTTGTTTAATATATTTGATAGAAAACATATTGCTTCATACAACAATTACATGCTATAATATTAATAGCTTCTTGATTGGCAAGAGAATATCTATAGACGTTTTATTTGTTCCCGAAAACGCCGTTTTTGATCCCACAGGAACCGTACATTATTTCGGAATAAAAACTAGCCTATATTGATACCTCCTACGTATACTGGTACAAGTGACAAATTTCTGATTTTTAGTTTTTTGCAATTTTGTGATTAATATTTCCTTATTTACCTACCACAAAAAATTGCACGGATATTCTATTAGTTTGGAAATAAAGTGACGTATATGAATGCATCTAACACCGTTTTCCTAATCGGTACAACGTATACTGAGGCAACCGACATGCACCACTATACGCGGCACCGATATTGTCGCGGGCCGGGGAAGTCGAGTGTAACTGGCAGTTGCCTCAGTGTACGCGCTAGCCGTCGCTGCGTGCGGACCGTTTAAACTGTTCTACGAGCACATAATTTGATAGTATATATAAAAAAAACATGTTTTGGTTTGGCAAGACCACAATAGCCGTATTTCTCATAGACAGTCATGGAAACTAAATCCAATGTGAAACCTTTTCGTGATCTATTTCGCTATGATTTCTTTGGCAAATGTATGGGATGTCAACATAACATTGGTAGTACAACGGTTCCACCCCAGTACCAGTACGTGATTCAGTTTCCTCGGCTATACCTACAAGTACGCGTGCTAGAAATATAACATTGCAGTATTACATTGCATTTTGGTAGTTGAGCATCCCCAAAAAGAAGGCGAAGGCATGCATGCTTTAATTAAAATGAGAACAGTAAATTTCAATATACCTACAGGTTGATAAAAAAAATCCTGTACTATACTGTAACCCATTTTAGGGCTACTGATTACTAATACGATATAAGTGGGAAAACATCGAAATTAGAAAGTCTTCTTGCGACTCCACTTCCATACAAAACTTTTTTTTTCGAATCACAGTATTTTTCTACTTGGATCATATTAGTAATTAGTAGCCCTAATGTGGTTAAAGTATAGTACAGGTTTTTAATAACACCCTATACACATTTTTTTATACACCTAAGAAATGGTACCTGGCTATGTATATGGCGAAAACGGGTAAACCGTATGAAGTTATAGAAGTTTCCCAAGACTCAGAAACAGACACAAATTTAAATCTATTGTCAAGAAGACATTAATATATAAGGCGTATTATTAAATTTAATGATTATATCATGGATAGGGAAATTTGGAAATAATTCCGATCCGCATTGGCGAGTGCTTACTCCAAATAGCGAATTGAGAACTGTTTTAAATATGTAGTTGTGTTAAATACTTGTGATGTATAGATATCACTAAAATATGATTGTAAATCTGTTTACAAAATATACCTAGGTTTATTGCCAGACTCTTCTCAACAGAGGTTTTTACGAACCGGTGGTAAATTTTTTGACATTCATAAGTGCTTGTTACAATCTAAATTGAATAAAGATATTTTGACTTTGACTCAATATTTCATGTCAAAGCTTGTCTTAAGCAAAGTGCCAATCAGACTCGCGCACGAAGGGTTCCGTACCATCTATACAATTTCTTACAGCCTGGTGACAGACGGACGGCCAGCGAAGTAGTATAAAGTAGTAGGGTTTCCGTTTATACCCTTTGGGTACGGAACCCTGAAGAGGCACAAAAAGCTAAACCGTTATGTGGATACAAATGGGTGCGATGCGATATATGTATCACATGAGGAACCTTTCACAATAAAATACGAGTACACATTTGAACAGGAATACGAATCCATTGAATGTGCTTCCATTAATTTAAAGCACTTAATACAATTACTTTTCTTAATAAAACCATTTATATTTCAAGTGAGGAGTTTTTTTATAAGGTATATTTCTGTATTTTGTATAGCACGTTTAAAATATACTAGCGGTATATTGGTACAAGTGGCATGCTATTGTTAGCGTATATTGATGCAAGTGATAAAAACGTTTATAAATCAATAGATGAAGGTAAAAGAGCATCTGTTTTATTGTTCATTGCAAGCCATATAAGTATTTCATCTAAAAATTCATATACAATATAAAAATATCGTTAGATCAGTAATCTACGCATTACGCCGTGTACTGGAGCAAATGGTAATTAGCTCAGTATACCGCACAACTACAAGATGTAAAATACGCGTATAGTAGTGTATCTGCAATTTTCTCAAAAACTATAAAAATTTCAAAATTCCATGAATACAGGTAGAAAGCAAATATTTTCTTTGGAACCAATGCAAAATTTTGAAAAGTTATATCATCAAATGAGAAAGTTACAGGTTTTGGAACCTTTGAACAGCTCTCCTGTAAATTTATGATTATGCACTTGTACCAGTATACTTAGGAGGTGTCGATATGTTAAGCCAGGATATATATTACCTGTTGTAAGAGTAAGATAGATTTTTCTCTTTCCAGCTAATTATGATATATGTGAAAGTTTGTGACTGCGTGCATGTGGGTGTGTTAGTTATTCTTCCACATTGAAATAGCTGGACGAATTTTGATACGTTTTTCACCTCACCATTCTCACGGGATTCCTGTCAAATTTGACAATTAGCAATTGCTAAATCTTAACCGCTATTAGCGCAGATTTATTTCTTCTATGTCTCATCTGTACTAAAGCTAGCTGTAGCTTGCGATTCCGTTCGCGTAGAATTCGTTTATCGCCATCCCGTGGGAACTATGCCATTTTCAGGGATAAAAACTATCCTATATCAAGCAAACTTTCGTATTTATGATATTAGTACGATTTATACTGCTTGATAACTTCGATGATCTTTCAAAATGTTTTCCTTCTAAACCTGTTTTATCCTGTGTATCGAATTATGTGTCTCTCTTTCTTCTTCTCTCTCCCTCCCTCTCATTAGAAATTGAATTTAATTCAATAGAAGAAAATCCCGCACAAACCTGCGAAGCAGTTCAATGGTGTAAAGCTCCCAATTCGCAACGGATCCACGTGGGAACTACATTGCAAGCCTTACAATTCAAAGAGGAGGCCTAACTTATCAAGTTTTTTTTGTTACACTGAAAAAAATATTTGCTTACAGTAACAAATAAACTTGTTGCTTGTAACATATAATTTGAGTGATGATTTTGTCCCAGTCGCGGTAGAGACGGCAGGTCCATGGTGTTCCGAAGCGAAGACGTTCATGAGGACTTTGGGGGTGCGGATGCGCGAAAGGGGTTGTGATCCCAGATCGAGCTCGTACCTGGATCAACGAATATCGTTGGCAATACAGCGCGGTAATGCGGCGGGTATTTTTGGTACTTTTGGACCGGATGCGGGTCGGGTGGGGTTTTGACATTCGCAATAAAGGAAAGCGTTTTTAATGGGGCCTGTTGTGGGTAGGTGTGTATGTCTTTTCTTGTTAATAGTTTAAGTTACTTGACGAAACTTGTTGTGGATTGGTAGTACCTTTTTGTAATTTGTTTATTACTTTATTTTTTGATTATTGTATATATTAATCATCGTTATCATTAATTGTGTTTCACCAAATTAAATGTTTATTATTATTAATTATGTACGAAATAGATAAACGTTTCGACGCATTTTGTGCTTTAAAAAAGGTTTCCACGAAATATTTGAGTGACTACACTACAAAACTAAGGCCTACTAATAACTAAAAGTTAGGTGATGTCTTACAAAACCAGTTTTGCAATATTAGCATTATTTTGTTTCCTTATTAGTAAATTATGACTAAACGTCAAGTAGCCTTACTAATTCAGCTATCCTTTTTTTTTCAGTGTACATACTTATCCGTAGTTTCGCACTCTTAAATTGTCTCCAATCCGAAGCTAGCATGTGCAGCATTGTGCAAGGTCCAATCTCAGGAAATTCATTAAAGAGTTTCCTCGGAAAAGTAATAAAAGTACGGGAAATGTGACGCAGTAAACATCGGGTCAGGGAGCTATAAAAAGTTTTCAAGCCTTTTATTCTCATGAAATGACTTGGCAGTTCAAAATGCGGTTGAAACTATCGTAATTTTGAGCGGGTAAGATGATAGAGTCGTTGTAGCCTAGCGGTTTGACCTACGGACTCCCAGGCAGTGGATCGTGGATTCAAATCCAAATTTTAACCTATGAATTATTCGAAATTCTATATTACATTTGAAATTTACCACGTGTTTTACAGTAAAGGAAAACGATGCGAGGAAACCTTTAGAAACCTGCGAAGCAATCCAATGGCATGTGGACTAGAAATTTGATTGTCATATTTCCTAGAGGTGATTAGGTGCAGTAAGAAGGGATTTTCCTAAATTCTCACGGGATAGAAGAGCAAGCCCATCTTTTATTCTCCCACAGCCGCAAAGACGGGAAATAAACCTAATGAACAATTTATAGATATCCCTTAAAGGGATAAGTCCGCGTTTGTACAAGTATCTCAAAGTTTGTCAATTGTGTTTTGTTTCTTTTCTTTTGTACAATTTATTTAATCGTATGGCATATTACAAATATAGGCATTAGAGCAAAACACTTAAACTACTAAGCCACGCGACTGCATCAGGCGTTAGTGCATCCAAGCCTTCGGCGGGTCCAGGATAGGAGTGATTTTGTACAATAAAGAGTTTACATACATACATACAATACAAAAATAATTATTCCCTTCATTATTAAAAAAAATAGTAGCTGGTTCAAATATCTTTCAATTCAAAAGTTCAAAAATCTTTGCACAGCGTATATAAAAAAATGTACATTTAAATTAAAAGACGAATACGCTCGCTTCTTAATGACTAACCATTTTTTTTCCTTGTTGTTCGGGCCACTTTTATAAATGAAAACAAGCCCGTGAAGGTTGTAGCGGCAACAAACGTGACCCAAACACGCCTTATTAAAAAAACCTGGACAAGTGCGAGCCGGATTCACGCATCAAGGATTCGGTGTAAATAAAAATATTTCTGTGTAAAATAAAACTTCGTGATTATTCTCACTGTACAAGAAAATCAGTTTAGGATTGATTTCTTGCTATTTTATAATTCTGCGTCAAAGAGGTACCCTATAGGTTTTAAAACCATAGGTTTGCGTATAAAATACGCTTTTAAAAGTATTAAGGAATTAGGCATAAATTTCAACAGATTTCTGTATAGGTACCCGTTACTGAAATACATTTCTGTTGAAAATTTAACTTTTGTACAAGCTTGAATTGCTGAATGTACATTTGGTTAAATGTACTTGCATTAACACTATTAACATTTTATTCATTTTAATATAATTTGAATCATACTTATGTATTATCATCCAACTTACACAATTATTTATGTATATCAAATTTCAAGTCTACATAACTACTGGAAGTGGGTCAAAATGAACATCCAAGATTTGACCCAACAAACAAGGCAAGTTAAATAAAAGCTCGTAAAAGAATTACCTAAATATGGAAGTTGCAGGCGAAGAGTCCTAACACCCAATTAAATGGAATTAATTTACCTAATATATAAAAATTACATTAAAAAGTTCTTAAGCCTAACTTAACCTAAGAGCCTAAGCCAATGCGATGCTAGCAATGAGGGCTATTGCGTATGAATTCGCCACTAGAGGCGCTAGTGTAGCGTGAAGTCTCCGAAATGTCAAAATCTCATAGTTTTTGGGTGAGCTACGCGGGTTTATTTATAATTAGAATAATTTGGTGAATATTTTGCAATATCTGAAATTAATTATGGCAAATATGCGTTCCGGGGCAATGAATGTCTGTGTTTTGAGACAGTTTTGTCTTTCGGAAACCTTTGTCCTCCCTTTTTTCCGAACAAAACGGGGACTATGGAACACTGTGGCATGCTCGATATTTTTATGGTACGGTTTTAAGGTGTATTAAATATGATTTTAATGTAATCTTTGTTTTCACGCCCGTAATAACAGACTTTGAAAGCCATACTTAAAAACCTCACGCAACAGTGCGCCATCTAGTGAGACAAAAAACGATAGCCCTCATTGACTAACTGTTGGAGGCTGCGTCCGCCGGCGCCGCTGGCGCGCGGTGCTTGGTCAGCGGCTTGTGCTTCGTGCTCACGCGGCGCCGGCATGTTCGCTTCGCCAGCTAACGCAGCTCTTCGATGTCGCTAGATTTAGCGATCCGTAGGCACGTAGCGTACATAACAACCTCTCCTTGCAGTCCGGTAAAAATACTGGCAACTGACATACATCACGCAGTGGTTGTTATAAAGTTTCGTTCTATTTATTTGGGCAACGGAACCCCAAAAAAGGGGTCAAAGAAAGAAATCACAATGCGAACGCAAAAGGATATTCAACAAAAAATATTCCAGCTTTGGGTTATTAAATGAAAATTGGGGCATTCGTGCGGTATTTTTCTAACAAAAACATCTCATATTGGGCTTTGTGCTGTTAGCATTGAGTATTCACAAAAAGCTGCTATAATAATTGAAAATGAACAGACTGAATAGATATGGAATGAAAACAGACGATTTATACCTATAAAAGAGTACGCGACTGACTAACTAACCTTTGAGCTAGAAACATGTAATTTAGTAGACATATTGCTTGTGAATAGGTAGTGTGACGAACAGATGGCCTAGTGGTTAGAGAACCTGACTACGAAGCTTGAGGTCCCGGGTTCGATTCCCGTGTCGGGGCAGATATTTGTATGAAAAATACGAATATTTGTTCTCGGGTCTTGGGTGTTTAATATGTATTTAAGTGTATCTATTTATATAATTATATAACGTTTTAAACATTCGTGATTCTCACTCATAGTCAAAATACCATAAACGGGACCTATCACGCTATTTTTACACAAGTAATATTTACCTCGACGTTTCGGCAACGTTACAGTTGACGTGGTCACGAGTAGACTGAAGTGTGGGGTGTGAAGTCTGCCTAGCAGCGCGAGTTCTTCGAACTACCCGCACTTGATCACTAATAGTACCGGCACTCGTATCACGAACTACCCGCACTTGGTCACTTTTATTAGTCACCCTATCACACCGACACACAACACTAACAACGTCCGACCGTCCCTCCGAACATTCATCCCGACCCCGACACTTATTAATAAAAGGATTCCACGAAGATAAAAGCAACCCATCGTCCCGGTTGAAATTCTTATGCTTTTTTATTTCAACTGCTTCACGTACCATTCTTAAGTAAAAATGTCGTTCCGTGGACAGAATTTTGGGATTGTGAAGCTCAATCCAGTGGTTTGGCACTGACTCCAACAAATGCTCGGCTATGGCTGACTTGTTTACCTGGCGATTTTTAACAGCTGCAATGTGTTCCTTGACCCTCTCAGCTATTGTTCTTTTCGTTTGTCCTATATAGGAACTACCACAACTACAATCAACCCTATAAACACCCGGTGTTTGGAAGGGAACGACATCCTTGGGTGTCCTAATATGCCTCGCGACTTTGGACAAAAGCGTGTACACCACCTCAATTATATTAATCCGTTGCTTAGTACCCATAACACAAGCTTTGCTAAGCTTACTTTGGGACTAGGTCAATTGGTGTGTATTGTCCCGTGATATTTATTTATTTATTTATTTAATGTCCTGATTTTTTTTTATTACTCCGCCAGTTTATCTGAAAATATTTCAACGTGACGTCTCGTACCCCCACTCCCGAACTTTAATGCACTTCTTCTTTGTAATTTTTTGTTTGATTGACAAAAGAAAACATACATAATATCCAATCATTAAACGGCGCCATTTCACGATATTCCTAAGAATTTCGTGATCTAGCGGATTTTACGATCGGCCGCCGACATATAGGATGCAGGCTCAAGATAAACTAGTATAGGTAGTGCCACCAGAGTTGAGGTCACGCACCCAAGAACAGGGGATAACGGGATTTTGACATTCACTCGTTCATTTCATTCATTCTCTTTTTATGCAATCAGTTCTTCATGCGGCTGTGTTTGTAATCATTCACTTCAACTCTCGTGGTACTGCCTATAACTGAATGACGAGAATTCTTATATTAGTCTACGTATTAACACAGGTATTATTTACACAAAATCTCTACAAGGAAATATCTCATCATAAAAATGTTTTTCTCTCCCTGCAAAATGTTTTCTTAATTAAGATGTGTTGTCTTCATAATTACGTTTTATGGACGTTTCATCATATTAATTCAAATTTCCAGGTCATAATTCTCTTTTATGTCTGTTTACTCTCCTTTAAGAGTAATGGCTGTGTCGTGGAAAGTTTCGTGATAAAGAGTTGAATAATTAAAGAGCAGGGTTAAATAATAAATTGGAAAGATTATTATTTGAAAACTAATTTGTTTATGGCACTGACCAACGTAAAACTATCCTTATGCAGTGTAGGTTGTTTATGAGATATACATGTGTTATTTTAGGTCTTTTTTGGGCGGCGGTGATTGCTTAGGTATCATCAGGTAACACGCCTGCTCCTTTGCCCCCTGTACAGTATGTGTCAGAACGAAAGGCAAAGAAAGAGACCCTGTTTAGACCACAAATATGATTATGGTGCCTGGCTTATGGAAATTTAGCATCTTTTTGTGGTAGTAAATAAAATTAAAAAATAAACCTGTTATGCCTAAAATGCGTCCTGCACGTCTCTAGAACCCGGTTGGTTGTGAAAATGGTTCACCTGCTCTTCCTCTCTCACATGAAGTAGTCGAGGCCCTTCTCGGTTAATCGTCACCGGCGGGTTGTTTTTCGTAGACGGATAATCGCATTGACGATCACACGGGCGTTTTTGAGTTGCCTTCGTGCGGGAAACCTCTCCGCGTACAGACGAAGAGCGGCATTCCCGTTAAGTATTCCTACACTCTCCGTAAACAAGAACCACATCCATAAGTTCCTCGACATAAAAGTTTAAAGGCATTATTAGTACCCTTAGTGTAAGTTTTCGGTTACAAAATACGTCTCAATTTGTATGGAAACACGAACATCGCAAACGATCCGCTAGAGGCGCTGTTCGTGTTTCCATATAAATTGAAATTTTAACGCGAACGCGATCGAGACGTATTTTGTAACCGAAAACTTACACTAGGGGTACAGTATTTTTTGATTAAATTTCTGTAGATTCTCGACTTTAAGTTTCAATTTAAAGTTTCTCTATGATACTAATGCTCTTTGATTAAAAGAAAAAAGTCCAAATGAGTGATTTAACCTTACCTCTTTCAAAATAACAATAACAAGGCTTTAACAAAGTGACAAATCTAAAATGGCAAAGTTTGGTCAAAGTGAACTACAATGTTATGCGAAATCCATGTACTTAATGAATAATAATGTAATAAACTGATAACGATTATTACAGAAAGTGGTTAGTGTTTCGTACTGTAGGCAGTAGTGTGGTAGTGCGGTCGTAGTTGAAATTGCAGTAATCTGATATGTGGATTGGTTTTGATTAGTTTGTTTACGTTAATAAACAGCGTCATAATTACTGTTTCTACTGGATGTTACAAGAATCTTTAACCGACTGCAAATAAGAGGACCTAAAGTCATGTTGAGATTGAGCAAATTTAAAAAAGCAACTAAAAGTTAATAAAAAGTGTATTATTACAACATACTCCACTACGGTTTGAAATCGGTCAACCTTTTATTACGCTACTGTACAATAAAATTTTCATTCCAATCCCACGTTCTTATTCATTCTAATTAAATCGTAAGCTCTATGCTACAAATACCTAATTATGTTGATACTCGTGTACCGACGCAAGAAGCATTTCCATTCCTTTCAATTATAAAAGTAATATCGGAAAACGATAGGTACACTGGTAAACATTCAAATGAATTTTAATTGGAGTCTCAGAAACAGGGATTAAAACAACCGACTGTGGAATATTCAGACGAATTTCAGTTTTACTTTCCGACAATAAGAGCTTCGTGGTTTTTATCGACGTCCAATAGCTTTGTTTTAATACAAAGTTACAGCTGTTTTTTGCGGGTAGAAATTGAATTGGCGTTCGAATTTGACCTTAATAGTGATGTGGTAAGGATGTGTTTGGTTTTAGGCGCATGTTTAAGGTTATTTTAAAGTACCTAGCGAAAGAAAGGCGGTTGTAAACAATTATAATGAAAATTCATGGCGTCACAAAGGGTAGCTAACAATACTTATCAGTAGCTAAAACTTGCGGCCGCTCGCGATCGCATTCGCCTTCTCTTTCTGCCTTATACACCGCCTTAATATACCGCGTGATAGAAAGAAACGGTGAAATGAATACAATTAATATGATTCCGAGTGCGTTAGACATTAGGGCCGCTTGTAGACTCATCATCATCATCATCCCAGCCTATACACGTCCCACCACTGCTGGGCACAGGCCTCCTCTCAGAATGAGAGGGTTGGGCCGTAGTTCCCACGCGGGCCCAATGCGGATTGGGATCCAAACACACCATTGAATTACTTCGCAGGTTTGTACAGGTCACCGCAAAGGTCGTGGTAAATTTCAAATAAATTTCGCACATGAATTAAATAATTAGTTTAATTTTAAAGAGGGGTGTTATAAATATGACGCCAATATCTGTCTGTATGTCTGTGGCATAGAAGGTCTCAAACGGATATAACAATTTGGATACCGTATTTTTACGTGAAAGCGAATTTTCTTGCGCTGGTTCTTAGCTATGTTACATCATAATTAATTCAGCAGTTTTTCAGATAATGAACTTTGAAATGTCAATGTAAAATTTTCAACTTTTAAGTTGCTTAGGTGGGCCAAATCTCTGCGAAGCATATTATATTTAGAAAAGAAAACCTCATATTAAATGATATTATAACGGATAACTCACGTCTTAAACCGAGTTTAGCTCAAAAAGAAAACCTATCGAATTACACAATTAACAACAGCGATTATACCTACTTGAACTTCAGATTTCCGTTAAAAACTTCCCTCCAGGAGCTTCGATTTAACAAACTTCCAAAGATAACAGCAACTAATAACAGACTGGTACTATACAAGCGAAACTTGCAGTTAATAATTATCAGTTTGATTATATTTTCAACTGGGGCAACAGGTTTTTAAAAGTTTTTGTTTAGATTCCATATTTAAGGCTATATAGCGTTTCAACCACCAATTCCCCTGATGTATAATGCCCATAAAGTAAAAAACCAAGTGCAGTTCTGCAACCACACACCCCATATCGTCGCCACATGTTATGTCTATTTGTCTATATGTCAGGCTCCTATTTCACCAACGCGACAATTGTCAGTGACATGTCGAGTGACAATTTATTATTTGTTTCGAAATTTAATGATAGTTATGTAGTGAAACGAAATGTCTTTTCGTCCAAAATTCCTCAGTGCCTTAAGACGAAATTCTTTAACCAATGTGAGTTGCCAGTGATGACATATGGATCCGAGACGTGGTGCTTCACTTTAGGCCTTATAAATAGGCTCAGAGTTGCTCAGCGAGCTATGGAGAGAGCTATGCTTGGGGTTTCTCTACGGGACCGAATAAGAAATGAGGAGATTCGTAGAAGAACAAGGGTCACCGACATAGCCAAGCGAATTAGCTCGTTGAAGTGGCAATGGACGGGCCATATAGCACGGAGAGCGGATGGCCGTTGGGGCTGAAAAGTTCTCGAGTGGAGGCCGCGGATCGGTAAACGCAGCGTAGGACGTCCACCAACAAGATGGACGGATGACCCGGTTAAAGCCGCGGGTTCACGGTGGATGCAGGCCGCTGCCAACCGAAGCAACTAGAGGTCTGTGGGGGAGGCCTATGTCCAACAGTGGATGTCCTACGGCTGAGATGATGATGATGTAGTGAACAAGGGTTATTTTTCCTAGTCGTCATTTATTTGTAGATTTGTCGGTAAATCTTGACATGAGATTAAAGCTGTGTCAGGTTGCGTATCAAGTGCAGTGTTTCATGATTAACATACGCGTCAAAGGGGCTCTATATGAAAGTAGCAGTCGCACCTATCTACGTGGTGAAATAGGGCCCAGAACGTAACCATCTAAAATGGCCCCCACTGCTTAGTTGGCACATTTGGCTTAGGAGACTCTGCTAATACTAAATATTCATAGATGGGCCAATCACCTATTTTACCGACACTTTGGGCGTCCCCTGCGTTAGCAAAATTGTCTCTAGCGTTACCAAAAAATCGTACTTCCAACAAGATATTTGTATTTGTAAAAAAAACTCTTTGTTGTACATAAAAACACATGAAAATAACAGAACACAGGATAATAAGATGTACAAAGGGGAACGTATCCCTTAAAGGGATCTTTTCCAGTATATTTCACGGTTTAATAGCTTAAACTTACGTAGGATGGCACGTATTCATTTAGGTACACCATCTATTAAATTACAGAAAAAACATGTTCACTTACAAAAAACTGCAATTGTTTGAAAAATGTCGCGGACAGATTAGTGTCGGTAAAAAAGTTGATTGGCCCAGATATCTAAAAATTTGTACGGAGCCCTCGGTCCGACTGTCCAACTTGCACGTGGCTATTTTTTTCATGAAGCAGGAGGGAGTTCAGTGTGTGTTCTATAAGCTAGTACTTCATCATCATCATCATCATGTCAGCTAGTACTTATCCTACAAAAATCTAATTAAGTAATACGTCGGTCAGATTTTAAGAAAATGTTGGACAGGGATTTCTTCTTTTGTTTATTAAACAAAATATATGATATAGCCAAAAAGTTCCCCTTGACGTCTCGCCCTTTTTAGGGTTCCGTACCTAAAGGGTGCTAACGGAACCCTATTACTGAGACTCCGCTGTCTGTCTGTCTGTCTGTCCGTCCGTCTGTCACAGGGCTCTTATCTCTTGAGTCGTAATAGTTAGACACTTGAAATTTTTACAGATTATGTATTGCTGTGGCCGCTATAACAACAAATACTAAAAACAGAATAAAATCAATATTTAAGGGGGGTCCCATACAACAAACGTGATTGTTTTGTGCTTGATATTAATAAGGACAACAGGTAGACGCTTAAAATATTCGCAGAAACTTTAGTTCGATAATCACTTTAAAACAAAATAATTAAATTAAAATAAAATAAATATTTAAGGGGCCTCCCATACAACAAACTTGATTTTTTAGCCGTTTTTTTGCTAATCTCTAATGTTGTATAGACAATTGTACCTACGGAACCCTTCGTGCGCGAGCCCGACTCGCACTTGGCCGGTTTTTTGTTTGCCGCAATTTTTTGTTTAATCAATCATCATCGTCATCATCAGCTGGAAGACGTCCACTGCTGTACAAAGGCACCACTTGCATCCACCGGTTGCCTGCGATTCTCACGATGTCGTCAGTCCACCTAGTGGGAGGCCTGCCAACGCTTCGTCTTCCGGTTTGATAATATTTTTAACCCCCGACCCAAAAAGAGGGGTGTTATAAGTTTGACCGCTATCTAATGTATTTTTATGTGTATCGAATATGTGTAAATAAATGTTTCTCTCTCTCTCTCTCTCTCTCTCTCTCTCATGTGTGTCTGTGTGTCTGTTTGTGGCATCGTAGCTCTTAAACGGGTGGACCGATTTGAATGCGGTTTGTTTTATTTGAAAGCAAGTTTTCTAGCGATGATTCTTAGATATGTTGTATCAAAATCGGTTCAGCCGTTTTTGAGAAATTGAACTTTGAAGTGACATAGTCGGGGGTTAGGTTATATGATGATTTAATTTACCTACAGACTAAATAGAATACTAATATTTTCTTGATCGATTTTTCTAATTAGCGGAAATTTTTGGTTACAAACGAAACACTTAACTCGGCAAAATGTTTGAGTGAAATCTGAAACCGAGTTAACATTTTGTCTGCTTACTTTGACGTGGTTAATGAGTTTGCATGAGACGTGGAAGTGTGTCAAATGGAGAGACATCACTAATTGGAACCGTTTAGGTTTTGGGTTGCGCGGAAAGTGGTTAACGCTCGTTATTTACGAAATCAAGAGGAATAATTAATTTTAAATATTACCTATTACAGGCTACATAAAAAAAAATATATATAATAAAATAAATATCATGGGACACTTGAAACTAATGAGGGCTATCGTTTTTTGTCTCACTAGATGGCGCACTGTTGCGTGAGGTTTTTAAGTGTGGCTTTCAAAGTCTGTTATTACGGGCGTGAAAACAAAGTTTAGATTAAAATCATATTTAATACACCTTAAAACCGTACCATAAAAATATCGAGCATGCCACAGTGTGTGTTGTTGTCGTTTTGTTCGGAAAAAAGGGAGGACAAAGGTTTCCGAAAGAGAAAACTGTCTCAAAACACAGACATTCATTGCCCCGGAACGCATATTTGCCATAATTAATTACAGATATTGCAAAATATTCACAAAATTATTCTAATTATAAATAAACCCGTGTAGCTCACCCAAAAACTATGAGATTTGACATTTCGGAGACCTCACGCTGCACTAGCGCCTCTAGTGGTGAATTCATACGCGATAGCCCTCATTGACCAAGTCCCAAACTAAGCAAAGCTATAAACTACGAGTATTAAAGCTGTAAACATACTTATGTAGTTTTATTTTTTTCTATATTTTTTATTTTTATCCATTCTTGTCACGTTGTCACGAATAATTGTTTTCTTTCTTTCTTTCAATAAATGCATACTTAAATACATATTAAACATCCAAGACCCGAGAACAAACATTCATTAATCATTCATACAAATATCTGCCTCGGCCGGGAATCAAACTAGCCGGGACCTCAAGCTTCGTAATCAGGTTCTCTAACCACTTGGCCATCCGGACGTCTAAAAATGAATGGAGTGCTGAGTCATCATCTCAGCCTATATATGTCGTCCCACTGTGCCCAGCTGTGGGACATATATAGGCGTAACGTAGCGACATTATAAAGTAGGTAACTCTTCAGGTGTGGAAGCATAAAAAGGGTTGAAAAAAGATCTCCAGCTTTGAAGTAATGATGATACTGTATTTTGTATGAACTTGCTGTCTCGGCGAACTGGTTTGAAAAATAAAAGATAAAAACTTTTTAATTAGTTAACAAAACTAATTATTTGAGGATTAACTTCTTTCTCAGTCTCGAGCGAGTTGTTTTAAAGCGAATCTACAATATTAAATTGCAAAGAAATAAAATGTAAGGGTTTTTTAGCAGTTAGTAATTCAGAGGACTTAGTATAACACTGTTTATTATTAAAATAGCTAAGTGAACACCAACTCAGACCTTATTCTATCATCATTATCATCATCATCAACTAAAAGACGTCCTCTGCTATACAAAGGCCTTAGAACGCCACAATGAACGACAACTTGCCACTCGTCTACTAGTTGCCCACAACTCTCATGCCAGTCGACCTAGTAGGAGACCTGCCAACTCTTCGTTTACCAGCTCGTGGTCGCCACTTTATCTGTTCTTCGAGAAATGTGGCCCGCCCTTTGCCACTCAGACTTATTTACCGTAATCCATACTTACTATTATTATAAATGCAAAAATGTGTGTGTTTGTATGTTTGTGTGTTTGTCCGTCTTTCACGTCGAAATGGAGCGACATGCACAGTATACACAGGAGGAAAAATGCACAGTTCCCGAGGGAACAGCGCGCGATTACCGAATTCCACGCGGGCGAAGCCGCGGGCAAAAGCTAGTCGACTATATATGAGATGCTTATTTTTCCTAGTACCTACCGTAGCTCCCGGTTGTTGAGAAAGTATCTCAATTTAATCAAAACAAGCGCAGTAAAGTTGCCGGGGCGCTTGCGGCGACGGGTCAATTCTGTAATAAAGCTCTTCCGTTTCGTTCCATTTTCGTGGCAACTTTTTTAATTAACCCCTTTTTTGAGGCTTCGTCTATCTACTAAAAAGGCAAACCGAAATTGCAGACGAGTTCCGTATCACAGTAAAAATCAAAAAAAAGGTGTCTGGCATCTGGAAATGAAGTTTCTGGTATCGGGGAACTACTTTTTTTATCTTTTTTTGTTTGTTGGCATGGTGGTTACAGTAACAAACGCAATATTCTGTGAAACATTCGAGTTTCGAGTGAGCATAATATTACGGTCATTAGATATAACCATACAACAGCGGGTGGTTGAGATTTCTTTCTGAGGGGAAGTCGGTGTCTAGCAGTGGAAAATAAACGTAAAAGTCAAAGATAAATTATCTGATAGTTTATTTATTTATTTATTTATTTATTTAGGTTTGCCAACAGGTAACATACCGTAAAACATGCAGTACAAACATAGGTATAACAATTGGAAGAGTATTTACCCAATTACAGGCAAACACAGCATGCAGTTTAAACATAAGCAGATCGCTTAATAATGCTGACTTATACTTAACTTATTATATACTTATACTATAAGTTAGGAACACACACATACATACATACGGCATATTCAATTAAATTCAAACTTTATTGCAGATTTTCCTCACACTTGCTGAAAGCCACTGTCAATGTCGTAACATGCAGACTACCTAATCAACATGAACCAATTTATCAGAAGCCGTTTAGATTACCTCAAATACAAACAGAAAAAAAAAAATCAGAAAATTACTTTCTGAAAAAATCATTCGACATTCTGAATCACCTTGGCATCAGCTGTACATCTAGTACCTAAGAAAATGGATCAATCAGGAGTACAAAAATGGAGAATGGTAATAGACTATCGAAGACTTAACGAAAAAAACAAAATCAGATAAATTTCCTTTACCTAACATAGAAGACTTATTTTCTAAATTACAGGGGAATGAATATTTTACAACTTTGGACTTAACGTCAGGATACCACCAAATTTTAATGGAAGAAGATTCTATAGAAAAAACTGCCTTTAGCACGCCGGACGGTCATTTTGAATTCCTTAGGATGCCATTTGGGCTTAAGAACGCTCCAGCAACTTTTCAAAGAATGATGAATAGTGTCTTAAAACAAGAAATAGAAAAAAATATTTGTCTAGTATATTTAGATGATATTATAATTTATTCCAAAACTAAACAAGAACATGTAAATAAGTTACAGCAAGTGTTTGAAGCATTAAGAAGGGCGAATTTAAAGGTTAACGTTAATAAATGTGTGTTTATGAAAAAGGAAATAGAATTTTTGGGACACATTCTCAATAGTGAAGGTCTTAAACCAAATCAAAAGAAAATAGAAGCCATACGAAAATTTCCTATACCAAGAAATATAAAAGAGATTAGAGCTTTTCTAGGACTTATTGGGTATTATCGAAAATTTGTACCTAATCTCAGTAAGATAGTTAAACCATTGACTGACATGACTAAAAAGGACAGAGTAATAGATCCGGAAAATAAAAATTATTTGGAAGCTATCGAAACTTGCAAACATTTACTGACAAATGCACCGATATTAGCTTTTCCTGATTTCAATAAGACGTTTGTGATTACAACCGACGCCTCTGACATAGCCCTTGGAGCAGTGTTAAGTCAGGATAATCATCCAATAGCTTATGCATCAAGAACTCTTTCTAATGCTGAACAAAAGTATAACACCACAGAAAAAGAACTCCTAGGAATTTTATGGGCTATCACACAATTTAGACCTTATGTCTACGGCAGGAAGTTTACTCTCCGAACGGATCATAAAGCTTTAATTTGGTTAGCTAAACTTAAAGAACCCAACCAAAGATTAACCCGTTGGAAACTCAAACTGCAAGATTACGACTTTCAATTGAACATGTTAAAGGAAAAGACAACTATGTAGCAGATGCATTAAGTCGCGTTGAGATTTACCATCACACAGATGAACCCTCGTGCAGTAGACAAATACAAGATACGCTGAGACTAGAGGAAGATTTAGTTTGTCAAATGCCTCCGATAGAAATTCAATGGAAGTTAATATAGATACTACTTCACAGTCCAGTCTAGCATTGTCAGATGATGAAGATGAAATTTCAATACAAGGAACAGTTCATTCAAATTTAGAAAATAGTGATAATGGTATACCTTTAATTGATGCATATCCACCAAAACGCTTAAGGCGCGTAGTTTTTGAAATGGCACCATTTAAGAAAGCAAAGCAAGAAAATGGAATCTGGTACTTCTACATTCCACCAGGTTACGAAGAAGAAACCATAAAAGAATTTATGTTAGAATATTTAAGTCATGAAAAATATGCATTTATTATTCCAAATGAAGATCTGTATTGTAAAGTTTCTGAGACATATCGAAAACATTTTGATCATACAAATCTTAACCTGTTAGATATACTAAGTCATTAATCGAGATAAATGAAAAAGAAGAACAATTAGAACTAATTAAGGAATATCATTTACAAGATAATAGGCACGCTGGCGTTGACAGTTTGTATAAGCAATTAAGAGAAAAATACTACTGGGAAAATATGAGGAAACAAATAAAAAAATATGTTTTAAAGTGTGAATTATGTAAAAGGGAAAAATATAACAGACGACCTTATGTGACATTAGCAACTGAAACAGAGACGCCTCAGGAACCGATGGATATTTGGCATATAGACTTCATGTCTCTAGAGAGGCAATGGTACCTAACAATAATCGATAAATTCTCCAAGTATGGAATAGTAAAACCTACAGAAAAAAGTAAAGTATATGATACCTTATCGGAAATTTTTGCATTATTAGGAGCACCAAATAAAATTATCCATGACGGTGAGCAATCATTTTGCAGCGCAATTATAAAGGAGTTATTTCAAACTTATAATATAACAGATCACACCACGTCTCCACAACATCATAAGTCAAACTCTGATGTAGAAAGATTACATAGTACCATTCAAGAATTATACAGATTACAGAGAGAGTCTGACTTTAATCAAAATCAAAAAATAAATTATATTACTCATGCTTACAACAATACAATGCATAGTTCAATTGGTATGACCCCGTTTGAGGTTCATTTTAGTAGAAAACCCAAGCTGCGCAATTTCGATAACTTAAAAGTTATAATTCAAAGGTATACTGCACAACAAAAGCAATTTACTAAAGAGTTAAATAAAAACATTCATGATTTACTTAAGAAACAAAAAGATAAACGTAATGAAGTAATTAATAAAAAAATAAATATGCCAAAATCACTTCAAGTAGGAGATTCTGTCTATTTAAAAAATAGTAGAGCTGAAAGGCATAAAACTAATTCGAGATTTTTAGGTCCGTTTAAAATAATTAATTTAGAATCAAATAATAAGTGTAAATTAAGCAACGGTAGAGTTTATCATGTAGAAGAACTTATTGTTACAGGACACTCTGTTGTGTCTTCGGATACAAATTCAGAGCGTTGGACCCTGGAGAACATGTAATATTGATAGATATGAAACCGACGCGTATTATTGAAGGAAGGTGGACAGTAATACATAAGTTAGACATTAAAGCTATAATAGAAACAAAAGCATTGTTGTCAAAAACTGTTGATGAGGCATCTGCTCTTTCTATTAAAGGCGATGTTAAATATATTTATGACAGAATTCATGTGATACTTAATCATGTCGATGAAGTGTGTAATCATTTGTTTGTTCAGAGTAGAGTTAAAAGAGGACTAATAAATGGCCTTGGGTCTGTTATAAAGGCGATCACAGGAAATTTGGATCAAGATGATTTAAACAATATACAAAAAGATTTGGAAACTGTACGAGTAGCATATAATAAACAAATTTCTATGACAAGCGATATCTTAGAAGAATATAATCATCAAATAAGTAGAATAACTTCTGTACAAGACGAATTAGACAGTAAATTGATACAAATAACAAATGTAAAAATTCAACAGAAATTTGCTCTTACTTTATTGTTCCAAGCTCAAACTTTACAAGATATGGCTGATAGATTAACTACTGCAATTACTTTTGCCGAACATCATATGTATCATTATAGTATAATTAAATCACATGTTTTACAAGAAACTTTAAGTAAGATTGATGTTAAGGTAATGATATCTAACAATATTAATGATATTGAACCTTTTATTACTGTATACAGTAAGATAGTAGATAGTTGTGTATTTTTTCTTATAAACATACCACTAGTGAAACCACAAGTATATTTAACTAGAAAAATTGTTCCCGTTATCCAAAATTCCCCAACCTGCACCTATCCTATAATGCGAAAGGTAACTCTAGCTTACACGAAGATGGAAGCCTACGAAGTTGAAGACTGCTTGGAACTCCAGGAATTAATTTGTAAAGGTAGCGTTCTACAAAAAGAAAATTGCGAAACTGGAATTCTACTACACAAAAATACAAGTAACTGTAGCCTAGTACCAATAACTTGTCCCGAAGAAGAAATACGGGAAATAACGCCTCAAGTCATCTACATGTATTTTAACACTTTAACAGAAGTAAAAGTTAAATGTAGAAATGACGAAGAAACTTCATGGATAAAAGGGTCTAATCTATTAGACGGAACGAATTGTGAAGTAAACATATCTGGCATAAAAAGATTTCAAACCAGAGAAACCAGTGAAAAATTAATTGTCACCAGCTTAGAAATCGATAAAGTAGAAAAGGTGTCTGAAATAGATTTAACTTATGATAAAGAGAAAATATCAACAAATTTGAAACATCTAAAACAGATAAAAGAATTGGAAACCCAGAGTCAACACAACTTTATTCAATATGGATGGATAATTTGCATAACAATCCTGGTTTTGGTCTACATTGCCTACAGTTTTCTTCGCGCCAAGGTCTGTAAGAGACCACGGGCTTCAAAATTGGAGGGGGAGAGTCAAGAGATCCGAACCCATAAAGCTAAAGACGACACTATGGTAAACACAGCAAACAAAAGCCCATTCCAACACAATAAGAACGTTATCGGAAATACAAGGAAGTTAGCAATTACGCCGTGGTTCGAGAAGTAATCGATCAGGTCAAGACTATATAAACCACGACGTCCAATTCAACAGCGGTCATTTCTACAGTAAACTCCTTAGCATAAGGTTGTTAAAGTAAGAGCTTTACTTGCAAGTAAAATTCTTCAAAAGGTCTTGAGTTTCAATTATTTTAACTCGTGCGATATACAACACCAATTTATATTTGCTTGTCTTTTGACAAGACATGTAATAGCCCTATAAACCTGTAAGATCTAGCTGTACATACTTATCACTTTTGAGCAAATAAGGCAGCGTCCCCACCAGAGTGTTAATGTCACAGGGTCCAAAGTCAAGTTTATAGTTTTTTTTTTACTTTTACTTTACTTACTGAGCGTAGCATAAGCGATTAGCGGAACGCTCGCCGCTAAGCTCGCTGTGTGGCCACAGTCTAAGTGGTAAACACGTGCTACGGTGTGTTAATTCCAAACAATAGAGGTGTGATGCCACAACTCCGGGTAGCTTCTAGGTTGTACAAATGGTTAAATTGCGGTTTTAACTTTGCTAAAGATGTAACAATTTGCTATTTAATTTGGAAAAAGACACAAGGTACCCAAAAGTGCCCACGACTATGCAACTACGAAATGTTTTGCTCTATTTGTCGATTCCTTACTGCTCTTCTCTACTACTTAAAGATTGACTGGCAGTCCCTTCAGGGATAAGCCCGTCTTGTACTTAGCACTTTTTTTTGTGTAACTTTTTTGTATTTATGATTGGTTTTTTGGAGTATTTTTTATTTCAACTCCAAATTTATTACTTTTACGGGTATCCCGTGAAACCATATCGAAAATACAAACTGAGACATGGATGCACAGAAAAACCAGAAAAAGAGACCAGCACTGGGAATCGAACCCAGGTCCTCAGCATTCCGTGCTGTGTGCTATAACCCCTACACCACTGCTGGACAGGAATCTAGACACGAATTTTTCCTATGCATACATATCTCAGGTTGCGTATTTCCACTTTGCTACTTAAGCAGCAGCACTAGCGACATCTATGTATCGCCAAACGCAAAAAGAGGGGTGTTATAAGTTTGACCGCTATATGTGTCTGTCTGTCTGTCTGTGGCACCGTCGCTCTTAATCGGGTGGACCGATTTGAATGCGTGTTTTTTATTTGAAAGTAGGTTTTCTAGCGATGGTTCTTAGAATTATTTTATCAAAATCGGTTCAGCCGTTTTTGAGATATTGAACTTTAAAGTGGCAAAGTCGGGGGTTACCAACTTTTTGTTGGTTAAGTTAGGTTATTACGTCTGGACCAAACACTGCGTACATTTTTCTTATTCCTTAGGAATCGGGCTCTGCTATAAACCTAACACCGGATATTGATAGACACCTACAAATTTGTACAGAACCAGGCGCGGCGCACTCCGCGATATAGGTGCGATTCTGTAAGTATCAAAACACCCCACGCCGGCGTGGCTTAACTCGCTAGGGCTATGAGCACCGCCCGGCACGCACGCTCGCAGTCTCGCTCGAACTAGTCGCGCCGCGTAACGCTACGTGTAGCTGTGTGATTTACGTGAAACTGGTTCACGATGAGTGCAAAAAAATATTGCATTCATATTTTCATTTTATTTATATAATCATATTCTGTACATAACATTACACTAACTAACCCAATTCTGTTCGAAACCATATTAAGTGCGAGTGCGACAAAAGAACAGATAGGTAATTCGCGATTTACCAATGCCCACTGCGGGCGTACAAAACCTTTGAGGCAGCCGACGACGCATTCGGCACGCGACCTTGTACAATTATCCATTTTGTGACTGTCGGAGATCGTAGTCGTCCGAATTTACTTTTAAGTTATTTGTGAGTATTATTTTTTTATTGATTTACAACCCTATCCTAAACCAAAACGTTGTTGCTGAATAACGACCTTCGCGCGCAGCACTAGAGTTCAATGTTGCTTGGTACTCGCGGTGATTTTCCTAATAAAAATTACGTAGGCATATAAAATGGCGGCTTTCGTCAACATCAAAAGAGAGAACCTTCTGTACTTGTACTATTACTTATTCTGTCACAGAACCCAAATTCCGACTCGCACTGAACCGGTTTTTTACTTTATTTCCCTTTCTCATAAACATTTCTGTTTCTAAGAGAACCTTATCGTAATTTGTGAACAAATGTTAGATGTAAATCTCACAGGGAAACGCTCAAGTTAATTTTTTGTTGGCCTCCCCCTCCCCCCGAGGTGGGTCGTGTCAGGGCAACCTTTGAAGTGGTAATCTTGGGCTACGTGCCTTGATTCCGTTTACTTTACAATGTACATTATAAACGAATAAATACGTCTACATCAGCTCTGTTTCTATAAAGCTTAAACATTTTGTGGAGGTTTGATGGTTTCATTACCTATTAACTTCTTTTTGATGTAAAGGAAAAGGAAATGTTTGAAAATCAATTGGGTTAATTCTTGGTAAAAATGTATATATGTTATGTGTCGTGGATTACAATAATCCCTTAGTCGCTGAGTACCTAAAACGCAGTCTGCCAATTAAGCGTTATGCCTAGACCTAACAAGAGATCGGCATATTGATATTTAAACCTATTGCGTGTTAGTTCATAAGCGGAGTAGGCGAATTGAGATTTAGGTTTAGGGCGTATTAGCTCAAGGGCGAGGTAGGTATATTGAGCTTTAGTTCATGAGCGAAATAGGTAAATTGAGATTTAGGTTTAGGGCGTATTAGCTCAAGGGCGAGGTAGGTATATTGAGCTTTAGTTCATGAGCGAAGTAGGCGAATTGCGAGCCTATTTAAGATACAAAAGCGGTGGGACTACGAACACTAGCTCCCCTGTAAGGTAAGGCGAAGGCTAGACGTACAATAAATATTGTCAATATTAAATTATTTAAATTCCAATCTACAATGTCCACAACTCGAACTGTGTAAGAATATCACCAATATCACAATGAATGACACATAGTTTTTGTTATTTATCATAATTCATTAGTAGAATAGTGGAAGATTAAACACTTCAGTTTCAAGTGGCCAGTAAGTTTAGTGCAAAAGAGAAAATACTATGACAAAGGAGTTTGTAAATGTCGACATAGACGCATCGCTAAATGGGCAATACGGGTAATAGACCTATTGCGACATAGTCGTATCGCTAAATGGGCAATACGAGGATTAGAGCTATTGCGACATAGACAAAAACCTACTTAGTCGAAACGATTATTTTAAATGACATTTTGACATAACGCGAAATTGGCAGACTGCGTTTTAGGTACTCAGCGACTAAGGGACAATAATCAACCTTTATAGGATTGTCAATTGACTATTACAACATCGAAATGGCGGCGACCGTCGTGTGACGTAACGACCGGTTGCGGTGCACGTGGACGGGCTCGTTGGCCGGAGCGTCATTCTACTTCGACTGTGGGGACGACAACACCTGGCTGTTTAATAATGATTCTGTCAATTCGTCTGTCGATTAGCTCTGTACATGCTCTGATTGGTTTTGCAATTTAATTAATTATTATAGGCTGGTGAAATAAAACAACTGTGCTCCAAAACAAGTTATTATTGAAGCTCTCACTCAAGTACCTACGAGTACATACAATACAACGAATGAACGCATTCCGACGGCGAGACGGAAGTACTCTCATTTCACCCATCTTCTCATCTTTCCTCTCCCTCTCGTCAACATATATATTAGTTGATTCGTCAGTTTGATTATTAGAAAATATTGGATACGTATCGCGTTTGCTTTTGACAATCAAACAAAAGTTTTCATTTAAGAGCCTTATCACTGGCAAGCGCGCAACTATATCGCCGCGAGCGCGCAATCTACGTCACCGCCATCGCGCAACTATATCGTCGTGAGCGCGAAATCTACGTCACCGCGAGCGCGCAACTACATATATCGCCGTGAGCGCGAAATTGCCGCCAGCGCGCAACTACATCGCCGCCAACGCGTAGCTATATCGCCGCGAGCACGCAGCGCTTCCATTAATTATCTCGCTACGCGCTCGCTACGCGACCAGTGTGATTGTCGATAAAGCTTTAAGAATAAACTGCATCGCGTTCAATTAAACGACTGCAATTAATGTGAAATGGACAAAAGCTAATGAAACGACTTAATTGCCAACTTTTTGTGCGATTGTCAGAGCTTCATTAAGTTTCCACGTTAAATATCCGGTACAATAAATAATTATCATTTATTTAACCGTACATTGAAAGCGCCAAATGTGGAAATTATTAAAAACGATGTTTTAATTAGTCATCACTCATCATTCCAGCCTATATACATATCGCATTGCTGAACACAGGCCTCCTCGCAGAACGAAAGGGCTTGCAGTGGCGTGGCGCTGAAACAAATCTTTGTTCGTCAGGACGCCTAATATTTTCACATGAGGCTAGTGCTGTCCAGCATAATACTACGGCTATTTTAGACGATCTGCATTCATACTACATCATAACTGCCAAATGAAAAAAAAATGAAAATAATTTATTACATAAAAAACTTATAAACAAGAGTCTACGGCTCTGGATCCTGAGCTAGGAGTCCCTGTGTTACAGGATCCAGGTAGGAAATAAGACCGATTAATACATGTGTTACATAACTACTACTAATTACTTTCTAAATGCTGACTGCCCACACCTCGAAAATGTAAATATCTATAGTTAAAATATCAACGGTCAAAATATCGAACCCAACCTAACCTACTTTAGATATTTTAGGTTTTACGGGATGACCGTAAAAGTAAAAATTTGGAATTGAAATAAAAAATACAAAAAGATTCCAAAAAACCAATCTTAAATGTACAGTCAGCAAAAAAAGCTTATGTAGAAATGAATTTATATGGTTGGATTATTTCTTTTTATCTTTTTGTGGACGTGTACTCGGAATACTTGATACGCATTTGGCCTAGTACGAGTACCTCGCACCTACACAGCTTACACAAGAACAAACCTTAGTTACATTTTAGAATAAGCCGACCACAGCGCTCAGCGCGTCCACTCCACATTTTAAACGCGGCAGAAGTGATTTACCGCGCGCTGCCTGTAAATATTAATTCAAGGCTGCCAGTTTAAATTTATAAGCGAGCTTAATTAAGGCCTGAGGCAGTGTCCTGAGGTATCACGTATTCTCGTGTTGAATGGTTATTAAAAAAAAACATACACAAAAATTATATAAAAACTAGCTAATCCGGCAAACGTTCTGTCATCATCATCATCATCATCATCATCCCAGCCTATATACGTCCCACTGCTGGGCACAGGCCTCCTCTCAGAACAAGAGGGCTTGGGCCATAGTTCCCACGCGGGCCCAGTCGCTCGTGGAAAATTTCAAATGTAATTCCGCACATGAATTTCGAAAAACTCAGAAGTGCGAGCCGGGGTTCGAACCCACGACCCTCTGCTTGAGAGGCGATAGGTCAAACCACTAGGCCACCACGGCTACTGTCATAATCTGTTCTGTCATACGTATAAAAATTGGAGTGCGGGAATAGTAGGGAGGGGAGGGAGAAAAATAAAAATGTATTTACGAAAATAAAAATCAGTTGACGGTACTTTTACTAGTGTCTCAACTGCTATCAGTATCTTGTCTGAGATATTGAAGAAATTAGCGATAGCAAGTGGATTTTTTTCATAAATCGAAACGGTGTGCTTACAATTATAATTCGTTTCAAAAAAGTTTTCTGATAACTGTAGGACATTTTTTTTTATATGTATATGCGACAGGAAACTGATATGGGCTGAAACACTAATAGAACCATTTTCGAGTCGCTTCGGAGGAGCGCTACCACAGCGTAAGAAAATGTAGAAATTTCTTAGACTTTGGCGCTACTAAAGCCCAATAGCGCAGCACGAAGAATTTCGTACAGTGACTTTCCACTATGAATATCTGTCGCTTGCGCGTAAATATTTGCCGTCGCGTTCGCACACATGAATTTGTACGAATGCGACGTCAAATTATGCGCGAGTGACAGAGACAAGTATTTATTTATTTATTTATTCCTCTTAATGGCGGCCATAAGGCTTGGGCCAATGTCAGTTAAATTAAAGATAAATATATTCTTCTTATGCATGTTGTACGGCTATCGCCGCTATAGCGGCACCGTACACGGTGATTGTAGTTTTTGCAACTTGATAGCAAAATTCCAGAAACCACGCGGAGACCACTTGCGCATTAAAAAATGACAGACACGAGAGCAATATAGAATTTTGTGATCACTGTTCACTGTTAAGGTTAATCGCCGCATAAAACACTATCAAAATTATACTTCAACTAGCCAAAGAAGCAGAAATACCTACCAAAATTAGATATCGTCTACATCCGCCATGTTTGAATGCTACAAATCGAATCCCAGAGACAAGTAAAGATCATTGCGAGAAATTCTTCGTGCTCCGCGACCGTACTTTACACAAACCTGTGACACAAGATTTGTATACATCTTACTAATAATATAAATGTGATAGTTTGGATGTAAAAGGAGTAATTCTCCGCTAAAACCGCTGGATGGACTTGGATGAAATTTGGTATCTAAATTGTCTAAGTCTAGCGACACAAAAATACCTAATGTAATGGTTTACGCGAGTGAGGCCGCGGGTAAAAGCTATACCGTATAACTAACAGAGTTGAGAGCAAAAGTAATATAACAATTTAGACAAATTATCTTTAATAATGCTTCGTGAACACGAAACAAATGGCAAAGAGTTGCCAGTGTTCACTGGAGCAGCTCATTTCGAGACGAGTTTCATTTAAAAAATAATTATGTTTCTGGTCCGTGGCGCAAGAAGGACGGCGACTGTCAATTTGTAGCTAAAATATACGAGGTGAACTACAATTATTGTTACGGGAATGGATCAAAGAGAAAAATCGCAAAACATTTTTTGAAATAAGTATATTCGAGGTCAGAAATATGTTTGCATTTTAGTAGCTTATCACTGTGTCTTCTGACAATTTTATACCAAAGTTCAAACACGACGACAGGGACAAGAAGAGTGTCAAGATATTTTTGACTTTGATTGTACTTGTAGTAGCTTGTTGTATTTTCAGCAGGCTGAAAACTGGTTTCAGGATTTAACACGTAACGGTAAATCAAAGATTATTCCATGTCAGCACCATTTTGTCTCTAAAAAACAATGTTTTCGTATAATATTTACTCGTAGGCGAAATTAATAGTGTACATCGTTAGATAATCCAAAAGTACCTATTTTGAAAATATTCCAGATTCCTTTTGTCACACTTTGTATTGTTCATCAACTTTAACATTAAAATATTTTAATTAACTAGTTTAACTGAGCGTTTTTTAGTGGCTGGAAATGAAAAATGGTGCGTATTATACCTACTTCTGCTCTCTAAAAAACACGTTAAGTACTAAAACATTATGGCCTCGCCGGAAGACCAGCGCTGACTCCATCCCAGGAGTCCAAATTTTTGCTGAGGCGAAACCTTTTCGCACACACAAACAAAATTGTATACAATACAATACAATAACTCTTTATTGCACACCAACACATAGTAAGCAATACAGAACTAACCTAACCAACAAAAAGTTGGAAATCCTGACTTTATCACCTCAAAGTTCAATATCTCAAAAACGGCTTAGCCGATTTGATGAAAGATATCTATAAAACCATCCCTAAAAAACTGCATTCAAATCGGTTAACCCGTTTAAGAGCTACGGTGCCACAGACAGACACACATAGCGGTCAAACTTATAACACCCCTCTTTTTGCGTCGGGGGTTAAAATTATATACATTAATGTATTTTTTGTATCATAGTTTGTATTTCTACTATTTTTGTAATTTTTGTGTGTATCATGTGTGTGTCGAATAAACTTTTTTCACCCCCGACGCAAAAAGAGCGGTGTTATAAGTTTGACCGCTATGTGTGTCTGTGTGTGTGTCTGTGTGTGTGTCTGTCTGTGGCACCGTTGCTCTTAAGCGGGTGGACCGATTGGAATGCGATTTTTTTATCTATGGTTCTTAGACATGTTTCATCAAATATGTTCAGCCGTTTGAGACCGCAGACAAAGATATTGAACTTTGAAGTGACAAAGTCGAGGTTTTCAAACACTTTTTGTGGGTTAGTTTATTCATTCATTCACATGTTGATGTAAAACACTATGTTTAAATAGAAAATCATTCAATCATAGTAATAAAACTGTGTAGTATAATTATCTTTGTAGCGGTCCGAGGTCACCAACGGTGCTGGCTGAAAATCAGCGCTGGGGTGTTTATTATTAACGCTTCAGCATTATGCTGAGCCAGTGTCCGATTCACAACCGCAATGACACATAGGTACTTTCCTGTGTTTGTTCTATTTTACTTAATACTATTGTTGTGTCTTGTGTTTTGATAAAAATGTATTTTCTTCTTTCTTTCTTTCTTTCTTTCTTTCTTTCTTTCTTTCTTTTCTTTTATTTATTCAAGTCCTTGAATCGTCGTCATCATCTCATCAGCCAAAAGACGTCCGCTATTGGACATTATGATAGGCCTCCCCATGACAGACATGCAGCTGCATCCATTGGCCTGCATCCACTGCGAGCCTGCGGCTTTAGTTCAGGATGCAATTTTCCAACACTTTCCCTGAGGAAAAATTGTTTTCGCATTCTATTCTCAAATTTGGAAATAACACCAAATCACTTAGTTAATTTTTAAACGGGCAACATTAAGGCAATAAGCCGTAAAATCTATGGACCCTGCTGGCCTTAGCGTATTTAGGACGCTTCCTGTTACCGAACACCATAACTCAGGTTAATG